>NW_027637888.1:0-47500 GCF_951216825.1 Electrona antarctica | reverse complement strand
TGATTTCTAAACATACCTGCTCCTCCGTCCGTGAAGCGATCCAAGTGCAGCATGTATCCATGGTCCTCAGAGTCGATGTAGAAGTTGCTGTACTGAGCGTGTGCAGAGTCCCCACTGAAGTCCTCCATGTCCACTCTGAGCTCACTTCTCTTGTAGGTCAGATAGTAGAGGTTCTCCAGACCTAAAGGACATAAAGACCAGTGTTTTGTTGAAGGATCACTTCACCCATTTTCAACCTGTCTTCATATATTTGGTCCTCCGTAATGCTCATTATTATAATAGTTATGGTACTATTTATGTCTTCTCACCTAGCCAGTATTCTCCATCCACATTGCCAAAGCCTCTCTTGTATTGGTCCCAGGGTCTGGTGAATCCCACTGAGCCATCCATCCGCCTCTGAAAAACCTGCAGTGTGTGTGAGAGAGAGAGAGAGAGAGAGAGAGAGAGAGAGAGAGAGAGAGAGAGAGAGAGAGAGAGAGAGAGAGAGAGAGAGAGAGAGAGAGAGAGTACCCAAAGACACTTTACATGGGCGCAAGAGGATATCTCACATGTTTATATAAAAGCAGTTTTACTGACACTTAAATGTCAGATCTGTGTAGACTAGAATGTTTTTTTTAAATAACAGGTCCCCTGTCTCTCCAGCTCTTTAGTAATCATAACATTCAGGTCAGGATACCAATTTCATCCAATGAGGAGAGAGACCTCGTAGACTAGAGAAAATAAACAAGTGATATTGGAAGCAGCGACACAAAGAAGTGAGCAACTGGACCACTGTAAATTGAAGCTGATAAATGGGTACTCTATCCTGATTGGTTGAAACTGGCAACCCACCTGAAATGGACTTCCTGATTATTAAACATCTACCCCTATTACTGAACAAACACTTTAAATGATTATTATCGGAATAGAGATTAGATTAAAAAAAATGTTTTAACCGACAAAGTACTACACTACCTTTAACTTAGTGCCACCCATGGATATGACATTTAACACCCTTTCAATGCATTACGTAGGCTAGTAAGATGACATAACAGTGGCATGACATATTCTTACTGTCCATTTCCCTCCATCGGTGTCCATGTCACAGTAGGCCTGCACAGCAGTATCATCGTCAACAGGATAGATGGTGTGGACCCCACTGACAGCTCTGTTGTCTAGACTGTAGACATCAGCACAGTCTCTTGGCAGGGAACTCACAACCACCGGAGTGAGGAGACACACGACCAACACCACGGGAAATGTCTAGGATTTCAAATGGGATGATAAACAAAATGTGTTGTTGTTTATATTAGGCATTACATTTAGGCATCTATAGCAGAGCCTCTTAATCCAGAGCCATTTAGTAAGAACATAATACATTAAATGCATAAAGATAGTAATCTATAGGATCATAGGTAAACCAAGAATCATGCAGTCCAACAGTAGAATGTGCACCAAGAACACAGACTACTGTAGGCCTAATGAATTTAATACAATAGTTCATATATTGGTCACAGTATGAAGATATATGTTCACATTTTAAAATATATTTTATAATATCGTCACTGTCGGGCAGAAACCTATTATCTCCATGTTTAAACTTTGTTTTTTCGTTAATTAATGCTAGCCTGGCTAATAAGCCAGACTCAAATCACACTGTCGTGTGGTATTTGAGTCTGGAGATGCTGTGTATGGATCTTGTTTCCCGGGGGGGCGGGTTCAAACATTTTCTCTTTGACGCAATTGGTCAGAGCTACTGTCAGTCAAAGGTCTCAAGCATTGAACGTCACTGTACCAAATCCCGCCCATATTGCATACCGTGTGCTGATTGGCCACACCAGTTCTCTGGTGTAGGAAATGGGCGTACAATTGAGCCTCTCCAGACCGTAATCCGCCGGCAGGCAATCTTTTTTTTTGCCAACGGCCAATTCGGTCTGGCTTATTAGCCAGACTAAATTAATGCCACTTGATCATCAAAGCGTCACGTTTTGAGCCTGTCATTTTACCAATTTTAAATTTCAATGCTGAAAACAGTTTTGGACGTTTCCACCCTACAGAGACAATATTCCATATTCATTGAATAATGTTTGGACACGGTCCCTGTCGCACCATTCAAATACATTTAGCCCATTCAGCACGGGAACCCCTTTTGGTGTTTTAAGCATTATGTTACACTTTAGCTATTGAAAAATAGCAGATCTACGTAGTGCCGCCTTACGAGCTTGTAGATCTGCTATTTTTGAAAAACCTTGAAAATGTGGCGCAAATCATTGAATATATATAATCTTTCAGATGGGGGTCCGCGGCCAAATACAGATAATTCTAGGGGACCTTGACATGAAAAAAGGTTGAGCACCACTGGTATAGAAACATTCCCCCCCCAAAACAAATCATGATTTAGAAGATTTTATTTTAGAATCGGGCTCAGTCGTAAAGTAAAGTATAAAGTAAATAAGTAGGCCTAAGTAAGTAAAGTAAATAAGTAAGTAAATAAATAAGTAAATCAGTTTAGGGATAAAGGGTTCCTGTCTTCCTGCACTAGTCAAACATACAAATGGTTGTTCTCTCAAGAGGTCAGTGAAATACTCACCATGCTGGTTCAGAGAGTCCTCCAGACAGCTGCTACAGAGTCCTTGGTTGAGGATCCTTTATATCCAGTAAGGTTACCACCAAAACGCCTTCAATGTCAACGTGTTTGAGTGGAACGCCCCATCGCTGACTGGAAAACCAGTGTTGGTGCCAAATTCTGCCGGGAAATTAACCTGTGGGAACTTTGCACCTGCATCAGGAGCAGCGTATGGGTTTATTAATAGTTTTGCCTTTTGGTCTAATTTTTACTTATTTTTTATTTCATTTTGACTTCGTGTTTTCAATGTCAGCTTACTTTTAAGTTTGTTTTTAATGTGGGTTTGTTGTTTTAGTTTAGTTTTTTTAAGCAGCACTATATGTCATTTTGTCAGTTTCTTTTTTTGTCAGTATTTTTTAGATATTTGATATTAACTTTATCAGACATGCCGAGTTCCTATACAAACCCATTGTAACTTAAAACTCATTTTAACCATGATAGATTCATAGAAAACACCTGTCCTTGGTTCTGGTGACTGATTCCTTCTAATATGTGAGGAGGCCATGATTTTTTCTTTTCAATTATTTTCATTTATTTATGCACAATTCTATGTACAGCAGCAGCTATATAAATCTATGTAAAGAGCTTTGGATAAAAGCACGATATAAGTGCACCATTTACCTTTATTTAATGAATCTAACACGAATGTTTAAAATGGAGTTTGAAGTTACGATGGGTTTGTACTTTGTATAGGAGGGGGGCGTGTCTGATGAAATATGAAATATCGAAATAAATAATACTGAATGGAGCAACTTAAAAACTGTCTGGGGTGTCCACATAAGCCTGAGTAGACGATAAAATGACCACGTTTGAAAGTGGAATATCCCCACACAGGTCAGGTCAGGACACTCTCTCTCTCTCTCTCACACACACACACACACACACACACACACACACACACACACACACACACACACACACACACACACACACACACACACACACACACACACACACACACGCAGGACTCAAGGCCTCGTTTGCTCTGTCCAACTTATCATTGACCTCGGATTACGATTAAAGGACTTCATAGCACATACACATAACCATGCAACTTTAAGACACACTATTTAAGTCTAACAACTTCACTTTTGTACACGACTACAGTGTATCCCCACTACAGTGTATACAGCTTTTTCATAGATCTCATAGATATAGCTTCATAGATTATCATCAGTGCTGCATGTGTAAATTAGTCTTTTTTTGTTCATTTCAGACTTTTAACTACAGTAAACCCACCATACTGTTCTGGGTTTGCTCCTTTTCCCCCAAACCCAAACCTGAAAATAGTATAGATCTACAATTTTTCAGGAAATGAAAATAAAATTGTGTGGAAGATCTATTCCTGACTGACTGAGAAACTAGTGTTCATGCCCAATGCTGGGAACTTTGCAGCTGTGGCACAGAGCCTTCTTAGCCAGCAGGCCCAGTCACCCTGCCACTGGGCACAGAGCCTTATTAGCCAGCAGGCCCAGTCACCCTGCCACTGGTCTCTCGAAAAAACCAAACTCAAAGGAAAAGAGGGTAGCTGTTTTTCCTTTCTTTTGCGGATGGGTACCCAGTCACCCTGCCACTGGGGGGGAGGAGGGCAGAACACAGCCATGGAGCAGGTTGCAGGCGAATCACCCAAAGAACGGGGCGGGACTTCAGACGAAACACAAGGGTGGGGTTTGACCGCCAACCAATAGGAGAGAAGGGGCGTTTTTGATGCCACTGGGCAGGGTTTAGGTTGTAGTCAGTCTTCACTCTTCAGTGACAGAAGACACAGAACAGAAGCGAGGAATAGGATCCATGCACGTTCACAACGGAAATTATTTTATTGTAAAGTAAAGTTAAAGTAGTCTGGTCTGGTCCAGTAAGTAATTCAACAGGAAAATAGAATCCCTACCCGAAGAGAAATTTAAATAAACGTTATAATTCAAGGTGCATGCATTTTAGACTCCTATTGCAGAAACAGTACATTAGCCTATATCCATATCAAAAGAGTAATAAAGTTACCCACACGACCACGGACCAAAAATATAAAAGAAACAACATCAGTGCTTTCATTTTGACTTTGTGTTTTAAATTTCAGCTTGCTTTTAATGTGGGTTTGTTGGTTTAGTTTAGTTTTTTTAAGCAGCACTATATATGTTCCTTTTTATGTCATTTTGTCAGTTTTTAATTTGCTCGATTCAGTATTTTTTAGATATTTGATATTCACTTTATCAGACATGCCGAGTTCCTATACAAACCCATTGTAACTTAAAACTCCATTTTAACCATGATAGATTCATCGAAAACAACTGTCCTTGGTTCTGGTGACTGATTCCTTCTAATATGTGAGGAGGCCATGTTTTTTTTTTTCTTTTTTTCTTTTAATTTATTTATGCACAATTCTATGTACAGCAGCAGCTATATAAATCTATGTAAAGAGCTTTTGATAAAAGCGATATATAAGTGCACCATTTACCTTTATTTAATGAATCTAACACGAATGTTTAAAATGGAGTTTGAAGTTACGATGGGTTTGTACTTTGTATAGGAGGGGTATGAAATGAATATCAAATATCTAAATAAATAATACTGAATGGAGCAACTTAAAAACTGTCTGGGGTGTCCACATAAGCCTGAGTAGACGATAAAATGACCACGTTTGAAAGTGGAATATCCCCACACAGGTCAGGTCAGGACACTCTCTCACACACACACACACACACACACACACACACACACACACACACACACACACACACACACACACACACACACACACACACACACACACACACACACACACACACACACACACGCAGGACTCAAGGCCTCGTTTGCTCTGTCCAACTTATGATTGACCTCGGATTACGATTAAAGGACTTCATAGCACATACACATAACCATGCAACTTTAAGACACACTATTTAAGTCTAACAACTTCACTTTTGTACACGACTACAGTGTATCCCCACTACAGTGTATACAGCTTTTTCATAGATCTCATAGATATAGCTTCATAGATTATCATCAGTGCTGCATGTGTAAATTAGTCTTTTTTTGTTCATTTCAGACTTTTAACTACAGTAAACTCACCATACTGTTCTGGGTTTGCTCCTTTTCCCCCAAACACAAACCTCTTTGCCGAAAATAGTATAGATCTACAATTTTTCAGGAAATGAAAAATGGAATGTTTGTGTCGAAGATCTATGCCTGACTGACTGAGAAACTAGTGTTCATGCCCTATGCTGGGAACTTTGCAGCTGTGGCACAGAGCCTATTAGCCAGCAGGCCCAGTCACCCTGCCACTGGGCACAGAGCCTTATTAGCCAGCAGGCCCAGTCACCCTGCCACTGGGCACAGAGCCTTATTAGCCAGAAGGCCCAGTCACCCTGCCACTGGGCACAGAGCCTTATTAGCCAGCAGACCCAGTCACCCTGCCACTGGGCACAGAGCCTTATTAGCCAGAAGGCCCAGTCACCCTGCCACTGGGCACAGAGCCTTATTAGCCAGCAGACCCAGTCACCCTGCCACTGGGCACAGAGCCTTATTAGCCAGCAGGCCCAGTCACCCTGCCACTGGGCACAGAGCCTTATTAGCCAGCAGGCCCAGTCACCCTGCCACTGGGCACAGAGCCTTATTAGCCAGCAGGCCCAGTCACCCTGCCACTGGGCACAGAGCCTTATTAGCCAGCAGGCCCAGTCACCCTGCCACTGGGCACAGAGCCTTATTAGCCAGCAGGCCCAGTCACCCTGCCACTGGGCACAGAGCCTTATTAGCCAGCAGGCCCAGTCACCCTGCCACTGGGCACAGAGCCTTATTAGCCAGCAGGCCCAGTCACCCTGCCACTGGGCACAGAGCCTTATTAGCCAGCAGGCCCAGTCACCCTGCCACTGGTCTCTCGAAAAAACCAAACTCAAAGAGGGTAGCTGTTTTTCCTTTCTTTTGCGGATGGGTACCCAGTCACCCTGCCACTGGGGGGGAGGAGGGCAGAACACAGCCATGGAGCAGGTTGCAGGCGAATCACCCAAAGAACGGGGCGGGACTTCAGACAAAACACAAGGGTGGGGTTTGACCGCCAACCAATAGGAGAGAAGGGGCGTTTTTGATGCCACTGGGCAGGGTTTAGGTTGTAGTCAGTCACTCTTCACTCTTCAGTGACAGAAGACACAGAACAGAAGCGAGGAATAGGATCCATGCACGTTCACAACGGAAATTATTTTATTGTAAAGTAAAGTTAATGTAGTCTGGTCTGGTCCAGTAAGTAATTCAACAGGAAAATAGAATCCCTACCCGAAGAGAAATTTAAATAAACGTTATAATTCAAGGTGCATGCATTTTAGACTCCTATTGCAGAAACAGTACATTAGCCTATATCCATATCAAAAGAGTAATAAAGTTACCCACACGACCACGGACCAAAAATATAAAAGAAACAACATCAGTGCTTTCATTTTGACTTTGTGTTTTAAATTTCAGCTTGCTTTTAATGTGGGTTTGTTGGTTTAGTTTAGTTTTTTTAAGCAGCACTATATATGTTCCTTTTTATGTCATTTTGTCAGTTTTTAATTTGCTCGATTCAGTATTTTTTAGATATTTGATATTCACTTTATCAGACATGCCGAGTTCCTATACAAACCCATTGTAACTTAAAACTCCATTTTAACCATGATAGATTCATCGAAAACAACTGTCCTTGGTTCTGGTGACTGATTCCTTCTAATATGTGAGGAGGCCATTTTTTTTTTTTTTTTTTTTTTTTAAATTTATTTATGCACAATTCTATGTACAGCAGCAGCTATATAAATCTATGTAAAGAGCTTTGGATAAAAGCGATATATAAGTGCACCATTTACCATTTATGTAATGAATCTAACATGAATGTTTAAAATGGAGTTTGAAGTTATACGATGGGTTTGTACTTTGTATAGGAGGGGTATGAAATGAATATCAAATATCTAAATAAATAATACTGAATGGAGCAACTTAAAAACTGTCTGGGGTGTCCACATAAGCCTGAGTAGACGATAAAATGACCACGTTTGAAAGTGGAATATCCCCACACAGGTCAGGACACACACACACACACCACACACCACACACACACACACACACACACACACACACACACACACACACACACACACACACGCAGGACTCAAGGCCTCGTTTGCTCTGTCCAACTTATCATTGACCTCGGATTACGATTAAAGGACTTCATAGCACATACACATAACCATGCAACTTTAAGACACACTATTTAAGTCTAACAACTTCACTTTTGTACACGACTACAGTGTATCCCCACTACAGTGTATACAGCTTTTTCATAGATCTCATAGATATAGCTTCATAGATTATCATCAGTGCTGCATGTGTAAATTAGTCTTTTTTTGTTCATTTCAGACTTTTAACTACAGTAAACCCACCATACTGTTCTGGGTTTGCTCCTTTTCCCCCAAACCCAAACCTGAAAATAGTATAGATCTACAATTTTTCAGGAAATGAAAATAAAATTGTGTGGAAGATCTATTCCTGACTGACTGAGAAACTAGTGTTCATGCCCAATGCTGGGAACTTTGCAGCTGTGGCACAGAGCCTTCTTAGCCAGCAGGCCCAGTCACCCTGCCACTGGGCACAGAGCCTTATCAGCCAGCAGGCCCAGTCACCCTGCCACTGGGCACAGAGCCTTATTAGCCAGCAGGCCCAGTCACCCTGCCACTGGGCACAGAGCCTTATCAGCCAGCAGGCCCAGTCACCCTGCCACTGGGCACAGAGCCTTATTAGCCAGCAGGCCCAGTCACCCTGCCACTGGGCACAGAGCCTTATTAGCCAGCAGGCCCAGTCACCCTGCCACTGGGCACAGAGCCTTATTAGCCAGCAGGCCCAGTCACCCTGCCACTGGGCACAGAGCCTTATTAGCCAGCAGGCCCAGTCACCCTGCCACTGGGCACAGAGCCTTATTAGCCAGCAGGCCCAGCCACCCTGCCACTGGTCTCTCGAAAAACCAAACTCAAAGGAAAAGAGGGTAGCTGTTTTTCCTTTCTTTTGCGGATGGGTATACCCAGTCACCCTGCCACTGGGGGGGAGGAGGGCAGAAGACAGCCATGGAGCAGGTTGCAGGCGAATCACCCAAAGAACGGGGCGGGACTTCAGACGAAACACAAGGGTGGGGTTTGACCGCCAACCAATAGGAGAGAAGGGGCGTTTTTGATGCCACTGGGCAGGGTTTAGGTTGTAGTCAGTCTTCACTCTTCAGTGACAGAAGACACAGAACAGAAGCGAGGAATAGGATCCATGCACGTTCACAACGGAAATTATTTTATTGTAAAGTAAAGTTAAAGTAGTCTGGTCTGGTCCAGTAAGTAATTCAACAGGAAAATAGAATCCCTACCCGAAGAGAAATTTAAATAAACGTTATAATTCAAGGTGCATGCATTTTAGACTCCTATTGCAGAAACAGTACATTAGCCTATATCCATATCAAAAGAGTAATAAAGTTACCCACACGACCACGGACCAAAAATATAAAAGAAACAACATCAGTGCTTTCATTTTGACTTTGTGTTTTAAATTTCAGCTTGCTTTTAATGTGGGTTTGTTGGTTTAGTTTAGTTTTTTTAAGCAGCACTATATATGTTCCTTTTTATGTAATTTTGTCAGTTTTTAATTTGCTCGATTCAGTATTTTTTAGATATTTGATATTCACTTTATCAGACATGCCGAGTTCCTATACAAACCCATTGTAACTTAAAACTCCATTTTAACCATGATAGATTCATCGAAAACACCTGTCCTTGGTTCTGGTGACTGATTCCTTATGTGAGGAGGCCATGTTTTTTTTTCTTTTCTTTTTTTTAATTTATTTATGCACAATTCTATGTACAGCAGCAGCTATATAAATCTATGTAAAGAGCTTTGGATAAAAGCGATATATAAGTGCACCATTTACCATTTATGTAATGAATCTAACATGAATGTTTAAAATGGAGTTTGAAGTTATACGATGGGTTTGTACTTTGTATAGGAGGGGTATGAAATGAATATCAAATATCTAAATAAATAATACTGAATGGAGCAACTTAAAAACTGTCTGGGGTGTCCACATAAGCCTGAGTAGACGATAAAATGACCACGTTTGAAAGTGGAATATCCCCACACAGGTCAGGTCAGGACACTCTCTCTCACACACACACACACACACACACACACACACACACACACACACACACACACACACACACACACACACACACACACACACACACACACACACACACACACACACACACACACACACACACACACACACACACACACACACACACACACACACACACACACACACACACACACACACACACACACACACACACACACACACGCAGGACTCAAGGCCTCGTTTGCTCTGTCCAACTTATCATTGACCTCGGATTACGATTAAAGGACTTCATAGCACATACACATAACCATGCAACTTTAAGACACACTATTTAAGGCTAACAACTTAACTTTTGTACACGACTACAGTGTATCCCCACTACAGTGTATACAGCTTTTTCATAGATCTCATAGATATAGCTTCATAGATTATCATCAGTGCTGCATGTGTAAATTAGTCTTTTTTTGTTCATTTCAGACTTTTAACTACAGTAAACTCACCATACTGTTCTGGGTTTGCTCCTTTTCCCCCAAACACAAACCTCTTTGCCGAAAATAGTATAGATCTACAATTTTTCAGGAAATGAGAAATGGAATGTTTGTGTGGAAGATCTATTCCTGATTGACTGAGAAACTAGTGTTCATGCCCAATGCTGGGAACTTTGCAGCTGTGGCACAGAGCCTTATTAGCCAGAAGGCCCAGTCACCCTGCCACTGGGCACAGAGCCTTATCAGCCAGCAGGCCCAGTCACCCTGCCACTGGGCACAGAACCTTATTAGCCAGCAGGCCCAGTCACCCTGCCACTGGGCACAGAGCCTTATTAGCCAGCAGGCCCAGTCACCCTGCCACTGGGCACAGAGCCTTATCAGCCAGCAGGCCCAGTCACCCTGCCACTGGGCACAGAGCCTTATTAGCCAGCAGGCCCAGTCACCCTGCCACTGGGCACAGAGCCTTATTAGCCAGCAGGCCCAGTCACCCTGCCACTGGGCACAGAGCCTTATCAGCCAGCAGGCCCAGTCACCCTGCCACTGGGCACAGAGCCTTATTAGCCAGCAGGCCCAGTCACCCTGCCACTGGTCTCTCGAAAAACCAAACTCAAAGGAAAAGAGGGTAGCTGTTTTTCTTTTCTTTTGCGGATGGGTACCCAGTCACCCTGCCACTGGCTTCTGTGCATATGTTCACGTGGTTTAGACAGAGCAGCTCTGGGCAGGGGGGTGGGGGGAGGAGGGCAGAACACAGCCATGGAGGAGCAGGTTGCAGGCGAATCACGCAAAGAACGGGGCGGGACTTCAGACGAAACACAAGGGTGGGGTTTGACCGCCAACCAATAGGAGAGAAGGGGCGTTTTTGATGCCACTGGGCAGGGTTTAGGTTGTAGTCAGTCTTCACTCTTCAGTGACAGAAGACACAGAACAGAAGCGAGGAATAGGATCCATGCACGTTTCACAACGGAAATTATTTTATTGTAAAGTAAAGTTAAAGTAGTCTGGTCTGGTCCAGTAAGTAATTCAACAGGAAAATAGAATCCCTACCCGAAGAGAAATTTAAATAAACGTTATAATTCAAGGTGCATGCATTTTAGACTCCTATTGCAGAAACAGTACATTAGCCTATATCCATATCAAAAGAGTAATAAAGTTACCCACACGACCACGGACCAAAAATATAAAAGAAACAACATCAGTGCTTTCATTTTGACTTTGTGTTTTAAATTTCAGCTTGCTTTTAATGTGGGTTTGTTGGTTTAGTTTAGTTTTTTTAAGCAGCACTATATATGTTCCTTTTTATGTCATTTTGTCAGTTTTGAATTTGCTCGATTCAGTATTTTTTAGATATTTGATATTCACTTTATCAGACATGCCGAGTTCCTATACAAACCCATTGTAACTTAAAACTCCATTTTAACCATGATAGATTCATAGAAAACACCTGTCCTTGGTTCTGGTGACTGATTCCTTCTAATATGTGAGGAGGCCATGTTTTTTTCTTTTCAATTCTTTTCATTTATGTATGCACAATTCTATGTACAGCAGCAGCTATATAAATCTATGTAAAGAGCTTTGGATAAAAGCGCTATATAAGTGCACCATTTACCATTTATGTAATGAATCTAACATGAATGTTTAAAATGGAGTTTGAAGTTATACGATGGGTTTGTACTTTGTATAGGAGGGGTATGAAATGAATATCAAATATCTAAATAAATAATACTGAATGGAGCAACTTAAAAACTGTCTGGGGTGTCCACATAAGCCTGAGTAGACGATAAAATGACCACGTTTGAAAGTGGAATATCCCCACACAGGTCAGGACACACACACACACACCACACACACACACACACACACACACACACACACACACACACACACACACACACACACACACACACACACGCAGGACTCAAGGCCTCGTTTGCTCTGTCCAACTTATCATTGACCTCGGATTACGATTAAAGGACTTCATAGCACATACACATAACCATGCAACTTTAAGACACACTATTTAAGTCTAACAACTTCACTTTTGTACACGACTACAGTGTATCCCCACTACAGTGTATACAGCTTTTTCATAGATCTCATAGATATAGCTTCATAGATTATCATCAGTGCTGCATGTGTAAATTAGTCTTTTTTTGTTCATTTCAGACTTTTAACTACAGTAAACTCACCATACTGTTCTGGGTTTGCTCCTTTTCCCCCAAACACAAACCTCTTTGCCGAAAATAGTATAGATCTACAATTTTTCAGGAAATGAGAAATGGCATGTTTGTGTGGAAGATCTATTCCTGATTGACTGAGAAACTAGTGTTCATGCCCAATGCTGGGAACTTTGCAGCTGTGGCACAGAGCCTTATTAGCCAGAAGGCCCAGTCACCCTGCCACTGGGCACAGAGCCTTATCAGCCAGCAGGCCCAGTCACCCTGCCACTGGGCACAGAGCCTTATTAGCCAGCAGGCCCAGTCACCCTGCCACTGGGCACAGAGCCTTATCAGCCAGCAGGCCCAGTCACCCTGCCACTGGGCACAGAGCCTTATTAGCCAGCAGGCCCAGTCACCCTGCCACTGGGCACAGAGCCTTATTAGCCAGCAGGCCCAGTCACCCTGCCACTGGGCACAGAGCCTTATTAGCCAGAAGGCCCAGTCACCCTGCCACTGGGCACAGAGCCTTATTAGCCAGCAGGCCCAGTCACCCTGCCACTGGGCACAGAGCCTTATCAGCCAGCAGGCCCAGTCACCCTGCCACTGGGCACAGAGCCTTATTAGCCAGCAGGCCCAGCCACCCTGCCACTGGTCTCTCGAAAAACCAAACTCAAAGGAAAAGAGGGTAGCTGTTTTTCTTTTCTTTTGCGGATGGGTACCCAGTCACCCTGCCACTGGCTTCTGTGCATATGTTCACGTGGTTTAGACAGAGCAGCTCTGGGCAGGGGGGTGGGGGGAGGAGGGCAGAACACAGCCATGGAGCAGGTTGCAGGCGAATCACCTAAAGAACGGGGCGGGACTTCAGACGAAACACAAGGGTGGGGTTTGACCGCCAACCAATAGGAGAGAAGGGGCGTTTTTGATGCCACTGGGCAGGGTTTAGGTTGTAGTCAGTCTTCACTCTTCAGTGACAGAAGACACAGAACAGAAGCGAGGATCCATGCACCCTTCACAATGGAAATGATTGTATTGTAAAGTAAAGTTAAAGTAGTCTGGTCTGGTCCAGTAAGTAATTCAACAGGAAAATAGAATCCCTACACGAAGAGAAATTTAAATAAACGCTATAATTCAAGGTGCATGCATTTTAGACTCCTATTCCATGAACAGTACATTAGCCTATATCCATATCAAAAGTAATAAAGTTACCCACACGTCCACGGACCAAAAATATAAAAGAAACAACATCAGTGCTTTCGTTACACAGAGGATGCGACATTATAAATGAATTCGGCCTATACTTTAATTACCATTCCATATGCTTTGGTATATGTTATATAACAGCTAAATGATAGTTAGGAACCAAATTGACCCTTATGGACCCTAACGGGTCCTCTCAGAGTTAAATTAACATTGATTTTACAATATAAATTGGGTGTGCCAGAGATAGAAATGCCATTAAATGGGGGTCCGTATACCCTAATTCAAATGTACAAGGTTGAATATCACTGCTAGAGCCTCACAAATCTTCAAATGGGGGGGGTCCCCAGGCTAATGAGTATCATGTTGGGGGGTCCTTGACATGAAAAAGTTTGGGAACCCCTGTTATGTAACAAAGTTAATATGAATGCCATGTCCATTTCCATGGTACGTGTTTGTGTGGAACGTCTATCTATCACTGACCACGGACTGGAAAGCCAGTGTTGGTGCCAAATGCTGCTGGGAAATGAACCTGTGGGAACGTTGCACCTGTCTGCATGTGCATCAGTGAGCAACTTAGGGTTATTCATAGTTTTGCCTTTTTTATTTAGTTTGTATTTTTATTTTGTTTTGGCTTTGTGTTGTCAAGCTCAGTTTAGTTTTAGATATTGTTTCATGTGGTTTCCTGGGTTTAGTTTAGTTTGTATGTAGTTTTAGTGTAGCTTTCTTTTAACACATAACCTGACATCTGACCCTAAGTAACCCCAGCCTCCTTTCCATATCCTGGTCTTGCTCTCCAGAGATGTGGCCTTTACATTGTTAATAGCGCTGGTTCTCAACCATATTCATGTCAAGGACCCCCAAATGAACATGTATATTTGGCCACGCATCCCCATCTGAAACCCAAAAAAGTTTGTGCCAGGCCCAGGCCTGCCAGGGAACCTCATTCTAGAGTTGTCTTGTTAGTGCTTCAACAATAAATCCAAAAATGTTCCAAGATTTTTGATATACTGTAGTCACTACAGTATATCAAAAATCTTAGAACACACACTACAGTGTAGTGTGTGTGTGTGTGTGTGTGCGTGCGTGCGTGCGTGTGTGCGTGCGTGCGTGCGTGCTTAAACATTTGGATCAATTTGGATCAGATTTATGTATGTGTTGCAATAAGTTTCAGGTTGTCAAAACTATCACATCACCAACCTTAACCTTATAACCCTAAACCGTAAGCTCACAAAAACCATGCCCCAACCCAACTTGACCTCAAAACCACGGCCATCTGAGGCGAAACACCCTCAAAAGACCGAGAGAGCCCCTGATACTGCATACTCAACAACTTTACTTTTCTGTACCCACAACATCTAATGAAATTGGGAGACGTGCTTTTCAGTTTAAAGCTTCATCGTTTTGGAACAACTTGTCTGTTTCTTTGAGATCAATTACATCATTTAACATTTTCAAGGCCTCTTTGCTTATAGACCTGAAGCCCATGTGTACTTGTTTTAGATTTTTGGAGAGAGGCGTGTACTTTAATGCTTGATTATTCTTTTTATCTTTATCTTTATCTTTATCTTTATCTTTATTTTTATTTTTATTTTTATTTTTATTTTTATTTTTATTTTTATTTTTATTTTTATTTTTACATTATTAGTATCACTATTATTAGTATTTTGTTAGGTGTTTCAGTGCAGTTGTTTCTGGTCTTGATGTAGTGTTTGAGTGGTTTGGAGAGCATCTATGTTTTGTTGATGTAAGTGTATGTTTAATGTATTGTTTTGTTTACCTGTATGTACTGTATTCATTGTGTTGTGCCCCGAGGACCCCCTCTAAAACCAGTTGATACAACTCAAGGGGCTATCCTCTAAAGAAATCAAATGTCAAACTAACTACTGTATGTAATGTACATATCCACATGGGAGAAGTTTCTCTTCCCTTTTTCATGTTGTAAATCCGAGCTGCAAGGCCTCTCTCTCAAGGCCGTGTTATATTTACATTAGATTGGTCAAGAAAGATATATGTCCACCAATATAGTCCTTAAAGCCTTTAAGTGTTTTCAGTTATAAATATAAGTAATATTAAATGTTATTTTGTGTGCAACATTTATGATCATACTTGGGACAAAAAGGTTGATTTCATTATGAATAAATAGAATTAAAAACGACAATAAATATGTTAAAAGGTTATACCGCAAGGTAAAAATGCACCCTATGCAAAAGGGGGTCACATGATTAGAGTGTCACGTCACCTATCAGTAAGGGTCAGAGGTTGAACTGAGTTCCTGGAAAGAAGTTGCATTGTTTTGGGAACGTCAGAGAGAGACGATATTAATTAATCTGCACATGGTTCAAAGGCGCACACGGTACATATTCTTTGTGATTTTGTTGTGTTGTTGTGGATTGTTTAATGTTGCTGTAATGTATAACTGTGGAATTCGTTTGATCATTTGAATGCACATGTGTGGACTCTCACTAACTAGAGGACTCTGCTTCCTTGTGTATGGACTCAAAACTGAACAAAGTTATTGTTTCTTCATTATAGTTTTCACGGTGTCTTGGTCACTGGAGGAGTTGAAAGTCGCATGGAAAATAAAACCAATATCAGACATCTGTATGATGCGTGGACATTCTTGAACCTGTACAGCTACAAGGAATAGCACTTCAACCCTTTTGCAACCAGATCTTATTTGAATGATTTTTGGGAGACAAGAATCACTTTCCTGGGGTTTTTATGAATGATGTTTGGGAGACAAGAATCACTTTCCTGGGGTTTTTATGATGTTTGGGAGACAAGAATCACTTTCCTGGGGTTTTTATGAATGATGTTTGGGAGACAAGAATCACTTTCCTGGGGTTTTTATGATGTTTGGGAGACAAGAATCACTTTCCTGGGGTTTTTATGAATGATGTTTGGGAGACAAGAATCACTTTCCTGGGGTTTTTATGATGTTTGGGAGACAAGAATCACTTTCCTGGGGGTTTTATGTGGGAGATGTGTGACTAATAATTGTAACTACATACATGTGCACCAAAGCATTATCAAGGTCAAGTTTATTTATATGTCCCAAGCTGGGCAATAAAAGCTCTTAAAACACATTACAAACAATATAGTCCACTTGCCAGAATGTGAACCCAGGCATGGGTTTTTTTTTGTGGCTTTCGCCTTTATTTTATATTGTTATGGAGGGACAGACAGTAGGCTGACAGGAAATGGGGAGAGGGATGGGGGGAAGACATGCAGTAGAGGCCGTCGGGATCGGGAGTCGAACCCGCGGCACACTGCCAGACTGGATTACCAGCCAAGGTGCCTGGACCACTGAGCCATGGCCCAGGCCTGAACCCAGGCATGTTGAGTACACCAACGTTTTATGTTAGAAATGTTGAGTTTTGAGTATGGGTCCCCAGCATGTAGAAACTACCGGATGCTAACTTGCATATGTTGAGCAATTTTCATAATTGTCATATAATATGTGACCATACCATTAACAACCTATAAGGGAAAATCAAATTTCATCATGCTTTAAGTATAGCATGTGACATCTGCAACTCACTCTGGTCAATAGCTCTATAGCCGTTGAACTTAGAGCTATGTTACCGATGACTTCCGGGGCTCTCATGAATGCAGACCAGCCTCTCGTCTTTAGCGTAAATAAAAATAACGTTTTTGCTACTCACCAAAACAAAGGCGGGTTGTGTCATTAGAAAGCATACTTTCCTTAGTGGAAGCACTCTGAGCCCCCACCACACGTATAAACGGTACTTTTTAGCCAAAAAGGGATTTGTTTTCCACCGGGGAAAAAAATACTTTTAGTTACTCCACTGCGCCCTCTACCGATATTGCCAAGAGAAAACCTTCCTAGAGAAAATCCCTTTCTGGCCAAAAAGCTCTAAATGCAACGGCATTAGAGCTATGGACTAGAGCTAATCTGCTGTCAAACTAGGGGGTTTTCATGATGCTGAATCCATTCCAAGCATTAGTTTTGCACACATAACACTCCTTGGGCTAAAAAGGTCTATTATTACTTGCGCAAGTCATAACCTTGATATGAAAATGCTTGAAAACCATGAACTGCTTAACCCATTCTGTCCGGTAACCCATTTGTGTTTTTTAGCATTAAGTTATACTTTAGCTATTGAAAAATAGCAGATCTACAAGCTCATAGCGTGCACCAAGTGCCGCGCTACGAGCTTGTAGGTCTGCTATTTTTGAAAAATCATGAAAATGTGGCGCAAATCTTTGTGTGTATATTCTTTCAGAGCGAACGTTTTTCTCTCTTTGCTTCTGGGGTACAGTAGCCAATCACTGCACACTCAGCCACCATTAGGGCTGTAACGATACATTTTAGAACAGTGGTTCTCAACCAGTGGTCCAGGGACCACCAGTGGTCCTTGAGTAGGTTCCAGGTGGTCCCCAGCTCTAAATGATGGAGAGGTGGTATAACCAAATGGACCCTTTAATTTACAAGAAGTCCACACAATTAGAGAATGTAGAAGAATTGTTATTTTGATCAACGTTTGTTATCTCTCCCAATGGTACCACATAAATACAGCATGGATATGTGTACATATTCTGTAGTTTTGGGGTCTGAGAGGCTAACATGTCATCTATCGTGTTCCGTGGCTCAAATGGAGAATAAATAAATGGGCCTTGATATGAAAAGGGTTGAAAACCACTGATTTAAAAGCAATCACGTTGACCAATCGTACAAATGTATCAGTCTTTTAAGAATAGACCCATGGTGATCAGCTGTGATCATTTCACGGCCTGTCAATCATTCCAGTATGAAGGAGCAGCTAAACATATTAGGGACTTTAAGCAACGACTGTTTTCAGGACGGCTCCGCTAGGCGGAAGTACGGGAGCTGTGACGCAATCGCCGTAGCTGTCAAAATCGTTAAGCAAACATCCGTCGGCGACGGCGACATTGGTTCCCATGGTGACGCGTCCATGCAGCATGTGTCAAACTTTTTTGAGTGGTGTAAACCACTCCTACAACTGGCTTTGTTAGTTTACGTGTCTGTTCGTACAAAAAAAAACTAGAAAAAGTGCTCTTCTGGGCACAGGTCTCCACCAGGAGGATAGGACTGTGTGTGATGTTTGGCAAAATGTTTAGGAGTAATATAAACATGTTTTTTTGTTTGTTTGTTTTTTGCAACAATTCTCTTCATTTTGTTGAGGAAATGCAGAGCCAGATCACTCATAGCATCTCTGAGGATAGAATTCTGGATGAGCAGGACATGTGCAGCATTTTGAACAAAACAGGCCACTCCTGAAAACTTTGGAAGGCAATGTTAGCCAATCAGTGTAGAATGTGGAGGGATGCAGGGAAAATGTTTTTCCATGGCATCTAGGGAGTGCGCATACATAAGTTGTATACAGATTGATGCAGTTATAGCTAAAAACAGGAATTGGCCTGTTATAGCGCCACCATGAGGCTGATTTGGAAAATAATGAGTGGCATGTCGTCCTCGGCCTAGTGGAAATGCGCGTGTATAATTTCACGGAAATTGCACACTGTTTTTGTGATTTGTGGCATTTTGTTCGAAACGGACCATTCATGTGAGCTTTGGAAGCCAATATTAGCCAATCAGGATGGAAGATGGGAAATGGTGCAAATCCGTGTTGATCACATGACTATGTAGATAGTGTATACCGAATTGTGTGATGTATGGATAAAATGTGTACGGGTAATCTACAGAAATGTTTTGCCTAAATCGGCCTCATGGTGGCGCTATAACAGGCCGTTGAGGAATATTTGGGGCAGAGGTTCATCGTTGGCATCTATGGAGTGTGTGTGCACAGTTTGGCATGGATCGGGCCAACGGTACCGGAGATTAGCTGATAACGGACGGACGGAAGGACGGACGGACGGACGGACGGACACACACACGGACGGAGTGCAAAACATACTCTCTCCCCATGCCTTCGGCCTGGTGGAGACAATGAGCATTGTTGTCTGTTCGTACCAAAAAAATCACACCCGTGTGAACTGAGTGGTGTAAGGTATTATATAGCCTGATCAGCTGTGTTCTGACGTAATGTCTGACGTAATGAAATCAGCATCAACCAATCAGCGTCAACCATGCTCATTTTTTTTGCACAGACAGACAGACAGACAGACTAACAAAGCCAGTTGTAGGAGTGGTTTACACCACTTCTAGCTAGAAGCTAGAAGCTGCTGCTAGAAGCTGCTAGAAGCTGCTGCTGATTGGTCAGGCCGTTTTGTGGCCGGGCATCAAGTCTGCCTGAGAGTTCCCAGATGGGAGCAGGAGGGGGGAACCCAGTGTACTCTCTGCTGCCCCATCTGGCGGAGTCAGGTTAGCACTTTTGTAGCCTGGCTAATAAGCCAGACTGAAAAAAAATTGCCTGCCGGCGGATTACGGTCTGGAGAGGCTCAATTGTACGCCCATTTCCTACACCAGAGAACTGGTGTGGCCAATCGGGACACGGTATGCAATATGGGCGGGCTTTGGTACAGTGACGTTCAATGCTTGAGACCTTTGACTGACAGTAGCTCTGACCAATTGCGTCAAAGAAAAAATGTTTGAACCCGCCCCCCGGGAAACAAGATCCATACACAGCATCTCCAGACTCAAATACCACACGACAGTGTGATTTGAGTCTGGCTTATTAGCCAGGCTAGCACTTTTGGGCAAAAGCAGCGAACAATAGCTGATCTACAAGCTCACATCAGCTATTTTCGGGGCGCAACCCAGCACTCTTTAGCTAGTGGAGATGCGGTGTATACGACATGGATTTCTAAACAAATTTGTTCAACGCAAAATGTTCAGGAGACTTCGGGGAAAAAAAGCAATTCTCCGGAATGCTGCCTTCCGGTATATGGCATGAAAAGAAGTGTCATTTTTGCATTTCTTTCACCATGTAGTAAATGCTGCATCCGTGCGGTCTGGAAAGGGCAGTTGTTTTACAGACGGGTAAAAGGGCAGGGGCTGAAGCCCCCTTTGATGTCTATGTGTGCACGTAACTGCAGCTACACATACGTCATGTTCCTAGAATGAGCCAATAGGGGAAGGGGATCAGCGTCACATGATTCTTTGTTTGACCCCCGCAAAAACCTGGATGTGTCTCAAAGAATGGATCTTCTGTTAGATCTTCTCTCGGGACAACAGTGCTGGTCAGTCCTGATCCATGCAGTGGTCTGAGTGGATCCACGCAGGTTTTCATTCCAACCGGCCCAGATCTACATCACGTTATTACGCGGCCTGGCGGAATGCTTGATTCCGATTGGTCGGTCACTGCACTCTGATTTCTCAGACCCAGAGTGTAGAGTGTAGGAGAGTAGCGACACGCTTTGATCTCGCCACAAAGCGGGTGCCTATGAGCTATAGTTCCAAACATTGGAACTATCCCATTGAGACAAAGCGGGGTGCTATGGGCTATAGTTCCAAACATTGGAACTATCCCATTGAGACAAAGCGGGGTGCTATGGGCTATAGTTCCAAACATTGGAACTATCCCATTGAGACAAAGCGGGTGCCTATGGGCTATAGTTCCTAACATTGGAACTATCCCATTGAGACAAAGTGGGTGCCTATGGGCTATAGTTCCAAACATTGGAACTATCCCATTGAGACAAAGCGGGGTGCTATCATGGGCTATAGTTCCAAACATTGGAACTATCCCATTGAGACAAAGTGGGTGCCTATGGGCTATAGTTCCAAACATTGGAACTATCCCATTGAGACAAAGCGGGTGCCTATGGGCTATAGTTCCAAACATTGGAACTATCCCATTGAGACAAAGCGGGTGCCTATGGGCTATAGTTCCAAACATTGCTCCTATGGCTGGAACTATCCCATTGAGATAGAATGAGCACTTCCGCATTCCATTGTTACAATGGGAGTCAGCGCTAGTGTCGCCACTCTCTTACTGCACCTGGACCTTTAGCAGACCTATGAACAACAGACCGTTGCTATGGATAACAGACCGTTGCCATGGATAACAGACCGGTTGCTATGGTCACAGACTGATCCAAGACTTGAGCAGAGAGCATCTGGATCATGTCAATCTGCCGCCCGCACGCACGCACGCACGCACACTTCGGAAAACTGTTAAAAAAGTATTCAATCATTCAATCAAAGGATGTTTGTCACAAACATTTGAGGCGAGGAATAGGCGAGATGCAATCTCTAAAAACACTTTATGAAGTTCAAAGTACACATTGCACACATACCGTATGCCGTAAGCGACACAGTACTATACATGTAATAGGCATACAAACACTTCTTACTACACATACCGTAGCAAACATATACAGTGGTGGGAAAAAGTACTACCAATTTTTTTTACTTCAGTAAAAGTATCAGACAATACTACTGCAATATGGAAATACTCAATTACTTCAAAATGTACTTGAGTAAAAGAACAAACGTATTTGGCATCAAAATGTACTCATTACGCAGAATGTCCGGTTTCAAGCGTTTCAAATGTATCAAAAATCTATTGAGAAATAGCAGATCTACAAGCTCGTAGCGTGGGACCGAGTGCCCTGCTATGAGCTTGTAGATCTGCTATTTTTCAAAAATCGTGAAAATGTGGTGGCAAATCTTTGAGTATACATTCTTTCACAGCGAACGTTTTTAACTCAAATCTTTTAGTTTTCAAATAAATGTAGCGGAGTACACAAGTACAACATTTGGATCCGAGATGTAGTGGAGTAGAAGTAAATAAGTATTGGAAGTTGGAAATAATCAAGTAAAGTATACAAATACCTCAAAATTGTACTTAATGTACTGAGCTGCTTTCCACCACTGCAAACATACAGTACATAGTACACTCACTAGTCCACATTAATAAGCAAAACTGTAAACATTCAAAACACAGGCTCAACTAATGGTTACACTGACTATTGTAAACAATCCTAAACCATCTCACATACGGTTTTTCAAAGGGACACTTCACCCCTTTTGCAACCATATCTTTTTTTAATGATGTTTGGGAGACAAGAAAGACTTTCCTGGGGTTTTTATGTGGGTAATACGTGTTTTTTTAGATATTTTAGTATTTCAAAGTGTCCATGATGTCATGGGCTCACTTCCTTCCTGGACTACAATTCCCATAATGCTTTGGTGCACTGTTCCTCCTTGTGGATATAGGTGGAGGGCTGTCTTACTGAGACAACATGTAGTCCAAGGACTATTTAACCCATTTAGGCCTGACATCGAAATTAAAAAAAACTTTCGCTCTGAAAGAATATATATTCAAAGATTTGTGCCGCATTTTCACGATTTTCCAAAAATAGCAGACCTACAAGCTCGTAGCGCGCCACTCGGTGGCGCGCTATGAGCTTGTAGATCTGCTATTTTTCAATAGCTAATGCATAACATAATGCTAACACCAAAAGGGGTTCCTGCCCAAAATGGGTGAAAGAGGACGGGAAGCGAAGACCGCACAGTGGACTCCATCCATGCTGGGACTTACTTGTCCACTTGCTGTTACAACTTTGATATAAAAGGTAAAATGCAATGACGTGACATGATATGTACAAGCATCTCTCCTTTCAGTGGCATCACGCCATCTGCTGGGCCATTTGTGCCATACTGTGTCTATGATTTGTCACGTACAACTTCCTGGTCTCAACTGCGCATGTTTCTTTCCTTCCAGGGAGCAACATGGAGTCCACCCATAGAGTATATAAAAGGATAGAGACTGAACTGGCGCGAAGCTCCGCCCCCCCAGCTATTCATGTCAGTGGAAGTTGCTCAGTGGCGTTTTGAAGCACCCGGAAGACTGCCGGAAGTACCGTCTCAGAACTTCTACTTCCGCATTTGACCACCAAATTTTGGTGGTCAAATGCGGAAGTGCAACCAAGTGCTCAATGTTAAAGCCCAGCTGCACAGGGTTTCCCGGTCATGAATACACGGGTCCGCCTGTAGTCCCTCCTCCTACCACTAGGGCCCAGCGCTTCAACGTTGAATAGCCTCACTGGCCCCTTGAGTCCACCGTACGGTCTTCGCTTCCCGTCCTCTTTAGATAGTCCTTGATGTAGTCCAGGAAGTAAGTGAGCCCAGTGTCCTGACACCATGGACACTTTGAAATACTAAAATATCTAAAAACAAAAACACATTTTACCCACATAAAAACCCCCAGGAAAGTGTTTCTTGTCTTCCAAACATCGTTAAAATAAGATCTGGTTGCAACAGGTGTGAAGCGTCCCTTTTAACGATTAATTACAGGCGTAATTGAATCGAAGCAAAACTGTGATTTAGGGCTTGAATGAGGGTTTTGAATATTCAAAATCTTCCCAAGAATTGACTCAAAATATGTCACGTCAAAAATAACTATATTGTCTGGGGTGGCACTGATATAATATGACCATTTGAAAATAGCGAACATCGGAGGGAAAATAAAGAAAAAGAAACAAGTTACGATTGAACATTATATCGACGAGACTCGGATCAGATGGGATGTTGTCTCGACAGTACGGTTGTCACAATTATGACACAATCGTCTATGATTGCAATTATTTTGTCATAATTGCGTCAACGTTGAAGAATGTTCATACTTTATGCTCATTTTCAAATTAAGCAGATCTACAAGCTCTACGTGTCCCTTTGTGCCGCGTTGTGAGCTTGTAGATCTGCTATTTCTTGGTCTGAGAGGCAGACGTCGGAGAAAACGCTAAAGCAGTGAGTGAGTGGTTATGAAACTTGTACAGTTGGGTGCCACCGATATTGTCCCTTATCATTTGACCTATTTAGGCCTGACCTCAAAATTTTAAAAAATCCTTCTAAATCCTCCAGTTTTCTGAAATAAATATTTTCACGATTTTTCAAAAATAGCAGACCTACAAGCTCGTAGCGCGCCACTCGGTGGCGCGCTATGAGCTTGCAGATCTGCTATTTTTCAATAGCTAAATTATAACATAATGTTTAAAACACCAAAAGGGGTTCCCGCCCAAAATGGGTTAACTGTCCTTTTGCGCAGATCACGCAAACCTCAGCAAAAAGAAAAGGACAATATCGATGGCCTCCAACTGTATAATTTCAAAGACCATTATAGGCCACGGACCCCCATATAACTCAAAATACGGGTCCATTTGGTTCCGCTGTCAAGGGTTACACACCTGTAAGAGTCCATTTTGGTACCCCAACTATCAATCATTTTGCTGGGGGACCCCCTGTAACCACCTCAAGGGCCCCTGGGGAGGGGGAGGGGATGGGGGGGTAAATAACACAGTCTCTGTAGGGAACCAGTGGCTTGCAGTCATCATGGTGTGGTTGAACTCTGGCTCCGCCTGGTGGTCGTCATTAGGAAGTGCTGCTGAGCCTTCGGCGAATCAAAGAGGCCGGTTTGGTGTCTGTGTCCTCCTGATCACTCTCGCACTGTCTCTACGCGCACACACGCACGCACACGCACACGCACACGCACACACACACACACACACACACACGCACACACACAGAGTACGGTTGGTAGACAGGACATGTATGTATGCTTCCAGTGTTTTATCTCATAATAATAATAATAATAATAATAATAATAATAATAATAATAATAATAATAATAATGTCTCATACCAGTTCCTGATCCTCTGCTCTGCTCTTGCAGCGCAGATGCAGACGATTCAGCCGGTTACACGCCCACACCAGGTTGTAAGACATCTACGCCCACGCACACACGCACACAATACAAACACACATTTTAACAATTTATTCATGTCCACATATCATCAACAACCAACAACACATCAGCAACAACAAGCGAGGTTCTCCTCCGGAAACCCAGCATTTATACTAGTATAGTGACTCTGTCACATTGGAAACACAAGATATGGGAGGGTATTGCACGCGACATCAGTGGTGTAATGGTGATTTTCTTTTGGTGATGGTGATAATGGTGCTAATGGTGATTCCCCCCCCCCCTCCTCCGGAAACCCAGCATTTATACTAGTATAGTGACTCTGTCACATTGGAAACACAAGATATGGAGGGTATTGCACGCGACATCAGTGGTGTAATGGTGATTTTTTTTGGTGATGGTGATAATAGAGCTCCGAAGTCTGACGTCACTTTCAGTAGAGGGCGTCAATCTCCAGGTTCATGTATTTGTTTATTTGCATTGAGATCCCCAAACGGCGATTTTAGATCGCTTCATATAAGAACTGTGTTTGAAAAATAAACCGACCACCTCTGCGTTTCTGTCAGGGGAGTGGCTGTGCGTCGTTAATGATGTCCATTCATATTTGTTACAGCCAGTTTCTAGAGAAAATTGAATTAATGTGACCGCAAAAGCCTTGAAACTACATATGAATGCAATGTCGCTGAGCATATACGTCACGCCCAGCTGTCAACATATTGCGTTCCTGAGATTCCTCGTTGACGTAAGCTCAGCTGGTGGTGACTCGACTCGTACTAACCACGATACATTATATATCAATAAAATAAAAATAAAAATAAACGTAATTAACGTTCAGTTTCTGTTGTGCGACGGGCTGCGGGCAGAAGCAGCCTACCCGGAAATGTAGTCTCTGGGTTGTTTGGCTCGTTTCTAACGCTTATTTTGTTACTCTTTGGGTATATTTGTACATTTCCACCTTCAGTCGATGCTTCATATCCATATGAGTGAAAAGGCCGGGGTGATCGGTTTATTTTTCAAACACAGTTCTTATATGAGGCGATCTAAAATCCCCCTATGGAGAGTACAATGCTTATAAAAACATACATGAACCATGGCGCTCACTGCCCTCTACTGGTAGTAGAGGGCAGTGACGTCAGGACTTCGGTGCTTTATGGTGCTAATGGTGATTCCCCCCCCCCCCCCTGGGCATCTTAATCACATCAGGTGCACGCACAGGCGCGTGTGCGCCTACATGTGCGTGTGCGCACAGAACAGCTGATGGTTTTAGACACACAAACACAAAAATAGACCTAAAATAATCACCAGACAACTTATTTACTGTGCTGCTGCAGTAGCGAAACAAAAAAGTTTCCCTTGGACGTCTCTTCTTCTTTGATTGCAGTGTTGTTTTTGGCAGCAAAATTTGATTTTAGTTTTAGTCATAGTCTCTTGAATAGTTTACATTTAGTTTTAGTCACATTTTCTGGAATCTGGAATGTTTTAGTGTTAGTCTAGTTTTAGTCGACTAAATATCCTAACATTTTAGTCGACTAAATCTACAGTTGATTTAGTCGACTAAAATGTATTTTGTCGGGCCTTGATGCCGGCGTAATGACGACGTAATGACGACGACGAATGAATGATTTTACACTTGCTGAAAATAGCCGATCTACAAGCTCACAGCGCGTCGCAAAACAACACTGCTTTGATGCAAACAGACCACCGCAGATCAGAAGCAGTGCTGGAGCCATACCGCTGTGATGCTTTGATACCGTGTGTGAGAGAATGTTCAGTTAAACAGTTAAACCTGTTATGCAAAGTACAGCCATTTTGATTTGGGTACTTGAGGAGAGACCTCCGCACACTCGACTTACTAATCAAAGCAGGTGCGTTGGCGACAAAGCAGCAGACTGCAGACACGTAGGAGGAGGGAGACCCGGCGCACACTAGTTACCACTTGCTGGTTCAAGAGCTTTTTATTTAATGTCCACAATATGCAACGTTTAGGTCTTTCGACCTTCCTCAGGCATGATGCCTGTCGAAACCAGTCGAAAGACCGAAATGTTGCATATTGTGGACATTAAAGGACCACTTCACCACTTTTCAACATCTCTTCATATAATTGGTCCTCACTAATGTTCATGATAAAACACCACCATTTGTTCCTACTCAGTCTGTGTCTCATAGGAGGGCATTTGTTTTAAAATATATTTCGATTTTTATTATCGTGAGAACGATGGCTTCAACTTTTGCATTGCAAACTTTTCAGGAAAAGAAAGCCTGCCGTTTCTATTAGCTTGGATTCACCATCGATGATGTCACTGGTGGACGGGTTTCTGAACTGCCCACACAGCCTTCCTATGAGACACAGACTGAGTAGGAAAAAAATGGTGGTATTTTATCATGAACATTAGTTAGGACCAATTATAGGAAGAGAAGTTGAAAAGTGGTGAAGTGGACCTTTAAATAAAAAGCTCTTGAACCAGCAAGTGGCAGTGTGCGGGTCTCCCTCCGCCTCCAATTTGGGTACTTGACACGTGGTGAATCTAAGGAGGGTGCCTAGTACTTGCTGCGTCTTCTCTTGATTCTAGGGGTACGTGTTCTAGCGTGAACGTGCGTGCACCGTACGCACGTTAAACGACGTTAAACAACGTTAAACTCACGTTATGCATGTGCATATATACCCTCTATAGACCTTGACATTTAACGGTTGTCAACACATCGTATGTTCATTCAACTTTTGACACATATAGTTCCTGCACTCGGTGGATTCTATATCCTCCTGAAATGGCCTTAAAAGAATGGACTATAAACTATTATTGGATGGCACGGGTTGCCCCATGTATTTTTTTCCCCCCACACTCAAGGTGCTTCCCTTCAGGGACGTCTGGCTCCCTCACATCCAGTCTAGAGCCCCCCCCCCCCCCCCCCCAGCTGTTTCCATGTCTTTTCCAAGCCTCAGACATGACATCTTTATTATGGTTGATAGCCCTGAACTTTAAAGGAGTGACAAACCAAAAGATATACTACCGAGTGAGCACCTAATATAGCGCGAGTCCATGCTTCAATGCTTTGTACTGTACACGCGATTAATAGATACAGATGTTCAGTCATAGCGATTAAATGAAATACATATAAGGTACACATTGACAAGTCACCGAACGACCTGCTCATCGGGAGCATATAGGGGTTCAGCGTTTTGCTCAAGGACACTTCCGACACCAACTCTGGGGGAGCACGGGATCGAACTGGGGAACCTTTTGGTTCTCACCAAGTGGCCACTCTACCCCTGATCCACTGCCGCCCCGTTGTCTTCATGATACAATAAGCACATCACTCAGTGGCGACTGTGGGCGACTGTGGCTCAGGAGGTAGAGCAGGTCCGTCCAATGATCCATGGGTCGGCGGTTCGAATCCCGGCTCCTCCTGTCTACATGTCGAAGAAGTGTCCTTGGGCAAGACACTGAACCCCAAATTGCTCCCGATGTGCTGGTTGGTACCTTGCATGGCTTCCGCCGCAATCGGTGTATGAATGTGTGGGTGAATGTAATGCACTATGTAAAGAACCTTGGATAAAGGCGCTATATAAATGCACCATTTACCATTTGAGTAACAGCGTTCTCTGCCATATGTGGCGGCTGCCAATTATAGCAGTGAAAGCACAGTATATTTGCCAGCCTTTTCAACAGTGTTAGGAATAGGATTGTAAAAACTCCAAAGCTCACCTTCCATTTCCTCCTGGCGTTGAACTTCTTAAAGTTCTTCATGTTTATGGACGACCTGCTCCTATTGGCTGCCTGTTTCCGAGTTAACGGCTGGGAAACAAGACAGAGGTACAGTATACGTTAGTCCAAAAACGTACGGAGGCCCGGAGTGGCCATTGAAAGAGAGAGAGAGAATAAAATGGATATACCGGACTATACCGTGACGCAGACAACGCAACCGCGCGGGGGCCCAGAGGCAAGGGGGGCACACGGCCGCCCACCTGTGCCGTCGGTAAAATAAAATAATAAATACATACAGAGATGCAATGACAGTTGAGTTGAACAGAGTTTGGCGGAGGCTGGTGGTGGCTGCTGCTAGGGCATTCACTTCTACTCATTTTTACTAGTTGACTAGTTGCCTAGTTTACTAGTCGACTAGTAAATAGGCATACACGCGCCCGCCTCGAAGTACTTAGCTGTCAAGATAGCAAATGACCTCCTCTCATCCACTCTGCAGGGAGTTCGAACTACTTCCCTCTGGTAGACGGTACAAAGTACCAAAAGCTAACCGTAACATCTTTAAAAATTCCTTCATTCCTAATGCCATTAAGGCACTAAATGATACCATGGGCTGTATTTTGCATGTCTTAAGTACCATGTCTTATTACTTAAAGGTATATTCAGTGATTTCACTTAATTCAAATATCACTAATTTTTTCTTATTTTTTGGATAATCCTCCCTGCTATAAAGTGTGCTGACCATATAAGGAGTTCCTCCCTGTCCCCAGTGAGCCCCTGGGGTCAAAAAACCCTAGTTTCGGTTTGGGCTTTGGGTGGCAAAGCCTTCATCCAATCAGGATGAGAGGGGCCTTCCTCCAATCATGATCGAGTGGGGCGGGCTTTGGTGCACGTGCTGTTGGTCTGTTGTACTTCCCCCACTGTAGAGTGTGTGCACATCTTGTTACCGGGTGGACCGGGTTTTTTTCCAAATCACTGAATGCTCCTTTAACTTAAGACCTGGAGGCGTGGGCAATGCTCTTTGGCCACTCAGAATAGCCAAATGGCATTGATCAAGTTAAGTAATAAGACCTGGTACTTAAGACACGCAAAATACAGCCCCATGTCTCGCTAGATTCGTTTTTTAATGTATTTGCCACTGTTGTCCTGCATTTTTGCCATGGAAATAATAAGTGTTGTTACTGTTGTTGCAGCCGTTTGTTTTTTACTGTTTAATACAAATTTCCACACGTGGACAACTAACTAACTAACTAACTAACTAACTAACTAACTAACTAACTAACTCCCGAGTCCCACCAGCTCTGGTGGAGAGACGGAGTGTGAGTAGGCTAATAACATGAAGGAAGTCAGAAGTGGCGAGTGTGCAGTGGGCTCTCCCGAGGCCGAGTCCCGACTGAGCTGAGCTGCGGATGCGCTGCTCTGTTCACAATCGCGACAGGTACTACTGTACGTTCACGAATCACTACTACTCTCGCCTGTCGGAGGGGGGGCTACTGACGTCTAGTGACGCGGCTGACTCGAGCGCTCAAGTTAGAAACTTGGTAAAGTTGTTAACATCAGTTCATGCCTGTTCACGAGTTAACGGCTGGGAAACAAGACAGAGGTACAGTATACGTTAGTCCAAAAACGTACGGAGGCCCGGAGTGGCCATTGAGAGAGAGAGAGAGAATAAAATGGATATACCGGACTATACCGTGACGCAGACAACGCAACCGCGCGGGGGCCCAGAGGCAAGGGGGGCACACGGCCGCCCACCTGTGCCGTCGGTAAAATAAAGATGCAATGACAGTTGAGTTGAACAGAGTTTGGCGGAGGCTGGTGGTGGCTGCTGCTAGGGCATTCACTTCTACTCATTTTTACTAGTTGACTAGTTGCCTAGTTTACTAGTCGACTAGTTGTTTAACTACCTATTATGTAAAAAAAAAATTAAATATTTGCACATTTAAAAACTGTGTACATGGTGACTATAACTATAATCTACCTGATCTTGAGGCCTACAAAATCGGGGGAAAAAAATAATACAAAAATAATAATTGTTTTTTCTTATCAACTAGTCAACTAGTACCAACAAGGTCGACTAGTGGATTTACTAGTCGACTAGTAAACTAGTCGACTAGTTGCTTAATGCCCTAGCTGCTGCTAGCACACACCATAGATATATGGCACAAACCATAGGCACACACGCGCCCGCCTCGAAGTACTTAGCTGTCAAGATAGCAAATGACCTCCTCTCATCCACTCTGCAGGGAGTTCGAACTACTTCCCTCTGGTAGACGGTACAAAGTACCAAAAGCTAACCGTAACATCTTTAAAAATCCCTTCATTCCTAATGCCATTAAGGCACTAAATGATACCATGTCTCGCTAGATTCGTTTTTTAATGTATTTGTCACTGTTGTCCTGCATTTTTGCCATGAAAATAATAAGTGTTGTTGCTGTTGTTGTAGCCGTTTGTTTTTTACTGTTGTTGAGACCGAAGACAAATTTCCACATGTGAACAATAGCAATTAGCAGTACCTTGATCCAGGGGTGAAGGAGACATTCTTCAGCTGTCATCCTGTCTCTGTAGAACACAGCACAGAGCATAATTTAGAAAGGCGTACTTGTGTCTCTGTAGAACACAGCACAGAGCATTTAGAAAGGCGGACTTGTGTCTCTGTAGAACACAGCACAGAGCATTTAGAAAGGCGGACTTGTGTCTCTGTAGAACACAGCACAGAGCATTTAGAAAGGCGTACTTGTGTCTCTGTAGAAAACACAACACAGAGCATTTAGAAAGGCGGACTTGTGTCTCTGTAGAAAACACAGCACAGAGCATTTAGAAAGGCGGACTTGTGTCTCTGTAGAAAACACAGCACAGAGCATTTAGAAAGGCGGACTTGTGTCTCTGTAGAAAACACAGCACAGAGCATTTAGAAAGGCGGACTTGTGTCTCTGTAGAAAACACAGCACAGAGCATTTAGAAAGGCGGACTTGTGTGTCTCTGTCTCTGTATAAAACACAGCTCGGTGCTCGCGCTAGGGAGTTCCATGCTGTGTTATAGGCCCAAACCACACCAATGCAACTACCTTGCAACTAGTCGCAACTCCTTGCAACAAAACATACCACACTAATGCAACTCCTTGCAACAAAACATACCACACTAATGCAACTCCTTGCAACAAAACATACCACACTAATGCAACTCCTTGCAACAAAACATACCACACTAATGCAACTCATTGCAACAAAACATACCACACTATTGCAACTCCTTGCAAAAGGCCATTGGGGATAACGGTTGCAAGGTAGTTGCATGTTGCAAGGTAGTTGCGTAGTGAATCGTCATCAATCATCATTAGAAATGTCTATAAATGGCTTATTTCAGCTTTAACCCATTTTGGGCGGGAACCCCTTTTGGTGTTGTAAGCATTATGTTATGCTTTAGCTGTTGAAAAATAGCAGATCTACAAGCTTGTAGGCCTGCTATTTTTGAAAAATCGTGAAAATGTGCCTCAAATCTTTGAATATTGTTACAGAGTCAACGTTTTTAAGTCAAATATTTGCTTCTGGGTGGGTCCCTGGAACAACATATTTTCAGATGGGGGTCAGCGGCCAATTACATATAATCTTGGGGATCCTTGACATGAAAATGTTTGAGAACCACTGACATAGAAACAGGGGTTTCTCAGAAAACTGTCAGGATTTAGAAGACATTTTGTAGAATCTTTTCTCAGGTCTAAAACGGGTTAAATACTGCTGTGTGAAAACGCTTGATATGTCAGCGTGCTCATCCTTACAGAGGTTCCTTCATCAGCAGTTTCTCTATGAAGTCTTTGGCCATGGCGCTGGTGTCCCCGAAGCATTCCTCGTCGAACTCGTACTCCATGGCCACGATGTTCCTGAGCGTCTCGTCGTCGCTGGAGCCTTGGAACGGCGAGATTCCACTCAAGCTGCAACACAGACAAGAGAGGGACAATTAACTGACGTCAAAATTTAAAAAAATTGTCTTCAAAATCCTGAGTTTTCGGAAAAACCTCATCGTAGCGCGCCACTCGGTGGCGCGTTATGAGCTTGTAGATCTGCTATTTTTCAATAGCTAAAGCACAACATAATGATAACACCAAAAGGGGTTCCCGCCCAAAATGGGTTAAAAAATGTCTTCATTTTCAGTTTTCTGAAAAACCTCATGTTTCCGTATCAGTGGTGCTCAAAATTTCATGTCAAGGACCCCCACAAATTATATGTAATATGCCCTTTTGAAAAAGAAAGGAACCCCCCCCCCCCTTTGTTTTTGTAGTGTACATACAATATGTGGACCATGGTGACATTGATCAATTTTTGATTAAAAAAAAGCTTCTAATATATTATTTATGCACCAAAATCTATAAATCTCAAACTATTAAATTAAGGCAACCGGCCGGTTCCGCGCTGCACAAGGTGCCCTTTTTTCACTTGAGCACCTGCCCCTCTAAATGTGCATGCCACTGACCCCTGACCCCCGCCCCTCTAAATGTCTGTGCATGCCACTGACCCCTGACCCCCGCCCCTCTAAATGTCTGTGCATGCCACTGACCCTCTAAATGTCTGTGCATGCCACTGACCCCTGACCCCCGCCCCTTTAAATGTCTGTGCATGCCACTGACCCCTGACCCCTGCCCCTCTAAATGTCTGTGCATGCCACTGACCCCTGACCCTTTAAATGTCTGTGCATGCCACTGACCCCTGACCCTCTAAATGTCTGTGCATGCCACTGACCCCTGACCCCCGCCCCTCTAAATGTCTGTGCACGCCACTGACCCCTGACCCTCTAAATGTCTGTGCACGCCACTGACCCCTGACCCTCTAAATGTCTGTGCACGCCACTGACCCCTGCCCCTCTAAATGTCTGTGCACGCCACTGACCCCTGACCCTCTAAATGTCTGTGCACGCCACTGACCCCTGCCCCTCTAAATGTCTGTGCACGCCACTGACCCCTGACCCTCTAAATGTCTGCGCACGCCACTGACCCCTGACCCTCTAAATGTCTGCGCACGCCACTGGCACGCCGCCATCTTGGATAGTGCTAGATATAATAGCATGTAGCCAAAAGACACCCCGAGAGGATCGACAGCCACCGGAGGTATGATTACTTCTAACGCAAACTAGCGACGGGACCGCGATGGGCCGTCTGTCAAAAACACAATCTTCGGTTAGAATTGGAATCATTGATTTAGATTAAGAGTGATTCACGTTTTAAGATTTTTGATCCCATCCATTAAAATGGAGTGGGAACACAAATCATTGGCCTCAACCTCCTATCTGTCTCCTCCATCTACTCCAGGGGTTCTCAACGTTTTTGGCCGGGGACCCCCGAAAATGCTTTGGCAACGTCTCGGGACCCCCGCACCGCCCCCTCCCGACCCCCAATATAAATTGACTGCTACAATAACCTTAAACCATTTTGGGCGGGAACCCCTTTTGGTGTTTTAAGCATTGTTATAATTTAGCTATTTAAAAATAGCAGATCTACAAGCTCATAGCGCGCCACCGAGTGGCGCGCTACGAGCTTGTAGGTCTGCTATTTTTGAAAAATCGTGAAAAAAATTTAAAAAAAAAAAAATCTTTTTTTTTTTTTTTTTGAAAATAATTTGGGGACCCCCTAAAATAATTTGGCGACCCCCCGAGGGGTCGCGACCCACGGGTTGAGAACCCCTGATCTACTCCACTGCAGGGGGCGCCGGTGGCTCAGGGCCCAGGGTAGAGTGGCTGGATGGTAACCGCAAGGATCCATGTAAAGCGCCTTGGATAAAGGCTCTATATAAATGCACCATTTACCATTTACCAGTCGCATCAAGCGTAGGATGCAGAAGGTGATTGCCGACCCCTCTCACCCTGCCAGCTCTCTTTTTGCCCCCCTGCCCACTCTAAAGTGCAATACCTCTTGCTTTAAGAACAGCACTTAACCCGAGGCTGTTCGCCTCCTGAATGCTGACCCTCTTTTCACTCGCACTTTACAGCGTGAAGCTGCTTTGTAAGAACGATGAACTGTGAGGAATTGCTATTTATTTACCATGAATTGTAACGTTTTGCATTCTTCTTATTTATTGGTCTCTCTCTCATATGAACTGTAACGATTTGCATTCTTCTTATTTATTGGTCTCTCTCTCGTGAATTGTAACGATTTGCATTCTTCTTATTTATTGGTCTCTCTCTCGTGAACTGTAACGATTTGCATTCTTCTTATTTATTGGTCTCTCTCTCATATGATGTTTGTACTTTTGTATCTTCGTCTACTGTCTGAATATGTGATGTGAATATGTGTCTATTTGTATGTCTTTTTTTTTAGAGCACTGAAACAAATTCCAATCAACTCTGTTGACATGGCAATAAAGTCTTGAATCTTGAATCTTTGGATGACGTCCCAACCGGAAATGACATCGAATGTTGCTCAACAGGCGCTCCAGGCTGTAGACTGCATCGTGCGCTCTCTTGTGAAACGATGAACCCATTTTGGGCGGGAACCCCTTTTGGTGTTAGCATCATGTTATGCTTTAGCTACTCAGTTCACCCGTGTGAACTGAGTGGTGCAACTCCCCCCCCCACCCCTCTCTCTCTCTCTCTCTCTCTCTGTCTCTGTCTCTCATTAACAGGCAGCAGTGAAGCTCTATCTCTCTCTCTCTCTGTTTCTGACACAACAGCACCACATTACATTACATTACATTACATTACATTACATTACAGTCATTTAGCAGACGCTTTTATCGAAAGCGACTTACAATAAGTGTATTCAACATAGGTAGGGAACAAAAACTACTACCACTTGTGGTAGTCATTGGTACTCGTGCTCATAGTGACATAGTCACATAGGCGGACACACGGACACAGTCACATAGGCGGACACACGGACACTGCTGTTTGTTGGAGTGGTTGCACCACTCAAAAATAGCAGATTTTAAAAATCGAAGAACGACTGACACAGAAACATAGCTTTTTCAGAAAACTGTCAGGATGTAGAAGACATTTTTAGAATCTGATCTCAGGTCAAAATGGGTTAATGTTAATGTCTTTTGATTAATCTCCGCACTGAGCGACGAGCGTAATTATTTAATAGGGCCCCGTCTTGGCCACTCAGAGTGTTAATTAAGTGATGCAGATGTTTAACAATAATTTAACTCTTGGGAGCATCAAGACTTAAAGATCGATTAACCCATTTTGACCTGAGATCAGATTCCCACCCAAACCCACCCACCCACCCTGGGGCCTTACTAACCTTAACCATAACAAACCCATCCACCCACCCTGGGGCCTTACTAACCTTAACCATAACAAACCCACCCACCCACCTCCTGGGGCATTACTAACCTTAACCATAACAAACCCACCCACCCACCTCCTGGGGCCTTACTAACCTTAACCATAACAAACCCACCCACCTCCTGGGGCCTTACTAACCTTAACCACACCAAACCCAAACCTAAGTAAAACAAATCCACAAACTAATGCCTAAATTTAACCATATGTCAAATGCTAGTGATCCACAAAGGTTGTTAAGATTCCTATGAATTGAATGTGAAGGACCCCAACGGAAACAAGCCTTGGGTTATAAATCCTCTTAGCAGACCTTGTATTGAAGTGTACTTTACTGTGCTTTTTTTCTGCAAACTGTTAATAAAGTATTCAATGAATCAATCAACAACTCAATCAATCAATCAATCAATCAGCTAGCCGTATGATCCATGAGGCTAGTGTAAATGTAGAGCATTTATATTGCATCATGTAAGTCATGTAAGCTTTTACTAAATTAAGCTCTTACTAAATTATCATCAGTGACATTAGAATCGACCACATCTGGTACGCAAAGAGTGTGTGACAAGTGGAACTGAGACACAATGTAGATTTAGGATGCTAAAAACAGGAAGGAAGTAAAGCTATGTGGCCATTTTACATGTTCTCATTTTGAGTGCCTTTTAGTTTATGTTTTAACCCATTCTGGACATTAACCCCATTACTATCAAAAATAGCAAATCTACAAGCTCATAGCACGGCACCGAGTGCCGTGCTACGAGCTTGTAGATCTGCTATTTTTTTTTTTTAAATCGTGAAAATGTGGCGCAAATCTTTGAACATATATTCTTTCACAGCGAACATTTTTGAGTGGTGCAACCACTCCAACGAACAGCAATGTCCGTGTCCGTGTCACATAGTCCGTGACTATGTGACCAGTACCAATGAGTACCAAAAGTGGCGCTGTTGTGCCAGAAACGGAGAGAGAGAGATAGTGCTGCATGTTGCCTGCTAATGAGAGAGAGAGAGACAGAGAGGGGGGGGGGGGATTTGCACCACTCGGTTCACACGGGTGTGATTTTTTATTCAAATATTTGCTTCTGGGGGGGGGGGGGGGGTCCCTGAAACAACATATTTTGTAGGGTCCTTGACAGTTTGAGAACAACTCATATAGAAACATTGTTTTTTCAGAAAACTGTCATGATTCTGAAGACATTTGTAGAATCAGGTCCAAATGGGTTAATTGATTCTACTCCGGGGACTTCAGTACACTGAACAGTACAGTAGATGATAATGATATGAGCCAGTGGCTCGCAGCCTTATAGGATGGAATACTTACAGTATGTACGTGACCACACCAATACTCCTGTAACAGAAGAACAAAAGACTGCATCAACACTACAGTATGTATGTGATCAGTGTTGTTTTCGTCGACTAAAACTACGACGAAAAATGTTCGTCGACTACCTTTTTTCACTGACGAAAACTAAATGGAAACTACATGAAAACTAAGCTGTCGTGACTAAAACTACGACTAAATATATTGGCAATTTTGTCGACAAATACAAACTAGACTAAATGTTAGGAAGGGACTAGTGGACAAGAGATCCAGTATAAGTCATTTTACACTTGCTGAAAATAGCCGATCTACAAGCTCACAACGCGTCGCAATCTCTTTTAGTCGACTAAAACTAGACTAACATTCCAGGTGACTAAAATGTGACTAAAACTAAATGAAAACTATTCAAAAGACTATGACTAAAACTAAAATCAAATTTTGCTGCCAAAAACAACACTGTATATGTTATAACACGTCTGAATAATGTTAATGGAGACTGTTGTGATGTTAATACTGGAATATGAACTGGACACACTGTTATAATGTCAATATGAACTGGAATACATGTACTGCGTATCAGCGTATGGAGACTATTATTAATATTACTGTTATGGCGTTTGATTGTGTGTTCATGTCCACTTTCAGAGGTCGGTTCTATTTCATAATATGGTAACAGTTGAAAGAAACACAGGCAGAGTGAACAGAACAGACAGGCAGACTTTACCACATATCTGCCGCTGTGCTCAGGGTCTCGTAGTTTATAACCTCTGGAGCTAGACGAGAGAGAGAGAGAGAGGGGGGGGGGGGCATGTTTAGTTACATGGAATGAAAAAAATGTAATATAATTTGCTAAACAGCGATAAAGGAAATCAGTGAGAAAGCCACGGAGAGCTCCGTAGATTTCTTGTTATTCAGCTTTTTAGTCAGCCTGTATAATGGGAGGTGGACGGCGGACGGCAGCGCAACCCGGTCTAGGATCGCTAAAGAAGGAAAGGCCAAGCCAAAAAAATTATATAAAAAAAATAATCAGCGATCCGGCGATCAATAATAAAGCTTATCAGTCGGAACATGATGCCAGAAGCAGTTGCTGGTTGGATTCCTTCTGACGGAACGTTCCACCAGGAGCAGCTAAGTGGTTAAAATAACAAAAAAAACGAAGCTATGTGAGCTTGTAGATCTGCTATTTTAGTGGGAATAGAATAGAATCGAATAGAATACAAACTGACATGGAACTGGTTGAGGACGCCCCTTTGAAAATATTATGTTGTGCCAGGGAGCCCCGGTAAAACATTTGTGTTCTTAAAAATGTTAAAAAAAATATTACACATTTTTCAGAGGGGAAAAATAGCAGATCTACAAGCTTGTAGATCGGCTACATGTAGAACTATTTCAAATAGTGTATATATAATATATACACATCTCTCTTTCGACGCCACTTCGAAAACCACTGATATAGAGATATAAAGACGAGCGATAAACAGATGAAGGTTGTAAATGCATCAAAGATGCGATTTATAATCAATCTATAATGGATGAAGCATTGGCCTGGATTTGGAAGAGAGGTCATCGGGTGGTCCCCAACCTTCTTAAAGTGTTTCAACCCCAATAACCACAACACTCTCCATGCAGTTGGAAGGTCAGCAGCTCACTGCCCCTCTCATCCAGGCTTCCAGCTATATTGTTCTTTCTATATTATGCCATTTTGACCTGAGATCAGATTCTACAAAATGTCTTCTACATCCTGACAGTTTCTATGTCAGTGGTTCTTCGATTTTTCAAAAATAGCAGACCTACAAGCTCTTAGCGCGCCACTCGGTGGCGCGCTATGAGCTCGTAGATCTGCTATTTTTCAATAGCTAAAGCATAACATGATGCTAACACCAAAAGGGGTTCCCGCCCAGAATGGGTTATGCCAGAGGTCAACAGGAGGCTCTCTCTGCCTTGTTGTTGCGAACGCAGTGATTGCGAACGCAGTGAGCATTTACTATGAGACCTAGCAGATCATGTCTGTGTGTCTGTGTGTGTGTCACGCTGTAACACCACCCGCCCACCACCAGAGGGCGCAGCTGTATCACACACAAAAACACACACACACACATGCACGCACACACACACACACACACACACACACACACACACACAACTTAACTTAACAAAAAACTTAACTTAAAAAAAACTTAACTTAAAAAAAAAAGTTAAAAAGAAAAAACTTAAAAAAAAACAAAAAAAAGTTAAGAAAACTTTAAAAAAAACTTAACTTAAAAAAAATCTTAAACAAAAAAAATAGAACTTAAAAAAAACCTTAAAAAAGTACGTAATTTATTCTAATTGTTGTTATTGCAATTTACGAGCTGCGTTCGCTTCCCGCGTTTGCGCGTCTTACTTGTATTCTTGAGGGATTGCAGTGCACTGAGGTCTCTAGGACTGTGGTGTGGTTTGCTTCCTGCCACAGTCTATAAGTCTATGCCGTGTGTGTGTGCATGCATTCGGATTTCGTCCTTGTCCACATTCGGCCTAAAAGGTCCCTGCACACAGAGCGCGTTTTTTCAGATTTTTAGCTGCGTTTCTCCATCGGGTTTTCCGGAAAACACGTCCAGTGGTTGCACAACCACCTTTACTCTGGTGTATTTGAGTCAAGGTGGTTTAATAATAATGAATTGCATTTTTATAGCGCTTTTCCAAGTGCTCAAAGCGCTTTACAATGGTTCATTCATTCATACATTGGGAGGTGAAGCGGCGAACAGTCGACGCCAGCGTCCTCACTTCCCACATTCACACACCAATGGTGGCAAGCTTACACCGACCGACTCATTGGAGGCAAGGTGGGGTTCATGTGTCTTGCCCAAGGACACTTCGACATGTGGACAGGAAGAGCCGGGATTCGAACCGCCGACCCAGGGATCATTGGACGACCTGCTCTACCTCCTGAGCCACAGCCGCCCTGATGTTTAGTTTGATCCTTCTCTGCGTCTGTGTCACTGTGCTTGTTGTTGCCGTTGAATCTTCCGTCCTATAGCGCAGGGGTTTTTGGCCGGGGACCCCCGGAAATGCTTTGGCAACGTCTCGGGACCCCCGCCCCGCCCCCTCCCGACCCCCAATATAAATTGACTGCTACAATAACCTTAATAATAGAGACAATACACCATAAATAAATACTGAAACCAGATATAATCATTAGGAAGGTGTATGCATGTATCCATGTAAACTCTTAATTTTCGATTTTCCATCCATTCAGTTGGGAAAAAAATAAAATAAAAAAACTTTTTTGTTTTTGAAAGATAATTTGGGGACCCCCCAAAATAATTTTCCGAATTTGAAAGTAATGTATTAAAAATGAAAGAGTGCAGACGAATAAGGAAAGAAATCGAAATAAAAGGCAACGGCAAACAGAAAGGTTTTTAGCTGTGATTTAACCCATTCTGGACGGGAACCCCTTTTGGTGATTTAAGCATTATGTTATGCTTTAGCTATTGAAAAATAGCAGATCTACAAGCTCATAGCGCGGCACCGAGTGCCGCACACTCGGTCATATTTTCATATGAGGATCGGCGGAGAAATACATATAATTCTGGGGGTCCTTGACATAGAATAGTTTGAGAACCACTGACATAGAAACATATTGTCATGATTTAGAAGACATTTGTAGAATCTGGTCAGTCCAAAATGATTTAAAATAAGTAACCGTGTAGCAGCAGATCAATTGATCAATTGTTTCCAGATGTGTGGCGCGTAAAGACCTGAACGCCGTTTCTCCACGCATAGTTTCTATTGTAAGGGACATAAAGCAGACCTGTCCCAGATGACCTGGGAGCTCTATCTGGAAGTCCAAGCTGAAGTGGTTAGTGTATGTTCTGCAATACGGTAAGAATGCATTGCAAATCCACAAAGTAACTAAAGCTGTCAAATAAAATGTGGTGGTGGAGTAAAAGCACAATATTTGGATCCGAGAAGTAGTGGAGTAGAAGTAAAAGTGTTGGAAATTGTGAATACTCAAGTACAAATACCTCAAAATTGTACTTGAGTAGATCTACTTAGTTACTTTCCACCACTGCCGAGTGGTTCTGTGGAAGGTCATGAGTGTCTGTGGGAGCCATCAGTAGAAAGACACACAGACCCCTTTTCCACCTAAAGAACTTTGGTTTTAGAACTGGTTCCTTTTTCACCTAAAAAAAACTTTGGTTTTAGAACTGGTTCCTTTTCCACCTAAATAACTTTGGTTTTAGAACTGGTTCCTTTTTCACCTAAAAAAACTTTGGTTTTAGAACTGGTTCCTTTTCCACCTAAATAACTTTGGTTTTAGAACTGGTTCCTTTTTCACCTAAAAAAAACTTTGGTTTTAGAACTAGTTCCTTTTCCACCAAAATAACTTTGGTTCTAGAACTGGTTCCTTTTTCACCTAAAAAAACTTTGGTTTTAGAACTGGTTCCTTTTCCACCAAAATAACTTTGGTTTTAGAACTGGTTCCTTTTCCATCAAAATAACTTTGGTTTTAGAACTGGTTCCTTTTCCACCTAAATAACTTTGGTTTTAGAACTGGTTCCTTTTCCACCTAAAAAAAACTTTGGTTTTAGAACTGGTTCCTTTTCCACCTAAAAAAACTTTGGTTCTAGAACTGGTTCCGTTTTCTTGGAAATTCTTGGAACCTCAGTGCTTTCATGGAACCGGCCATGTTTTGGTTCCAGTTCCATAGAGTACAGTACTTCCAAAACCTGCACATGTTTGGATGTGTGCTAGCCTTTGTATAGGCCCATATATTTATTTTTTCCTGTTTATAATGTTCATTGTGTATTTGCTCTGTGCACAATTTCTTGCGGCCGGTTACTGTTAGTGCAGGGGTTCTCAACCTTTTTGGCCGGGGACCCCCGAAAATGCTTTGGCAACGTCTCGGGACCCCCGCCCCGCCCCCTCCCGACCCCCAATATAAATTGACTGCTACAATAACCTTAATAATAGAGACAATACACCATAAATAAATACTGAAACCATCATCATTAGGGAAGGTGTATGCATGTACTATGTGTACTATATGTAAATTATAGTAATTTCCACTTTACAGCCATTCAGTTTTTTTGAAAATAATTTGGGGACCCCCCAAAATAATTTGGCGACCCCTCGAGGGGTCGCGACCCACGGGTTGAGAACCCCTGTGTTAGTGTACCATTTTGGAGTTTTGTTGTATATGTTGTATAGGTTTCTTGAGGCATGTCATGGATGTATTATTTGGTTTGTTGTGTAATTGGTCGAATGTACGATGTAGCGTTGAAGTGTCATTTTGTGTCTGCCTCTTGACCAGTTCACACTTGAATGTGTTTTTACTGGTTAAATCCACTGGTTAAAAGGAGCATTCAGTGATTTGGGTGATTTGGAGAAATACCCGGCCCACCCGGTAACAAGATGTGCACATGCACATGCTCTACAGTGGGGGAAGTACAACAGACCAACAGCATGTGCACCAAGGCCCGCTCCCACTCGATCATGATTGGAGGAAGGCCCCTCTCATCCTGATTGGATGAAGGCTTTGCCACCCGCGACCAAAACTGAAACTAGGGTTTTTTGACCCCAGCGGCTCACTGGGAACAGGGAGGAACTCCTTATATGGTCAGCACACTCTATAGTAGGGAGGATTATCCAGAAAAAAAGAAAAAATAAGTGATATTTAGATTAAGTCAAATCACTGAATATACCTTTAAATAAAAATAAAAATAGAAACCGAACCAGCGATTTACGTTTAGGGTTCTGAACCACTTCAGTCTCAGTGGAAACACTCTGAACTGGTTTCGATATTAGGCGGGAAAAAAGAACCAAACTGTTTCAACCCCGGTGGAAAAGGAGTAGTTAGTGCAGGGGTGGGCAACTGGCGGCCCGGGGGCCACATGCGGCCCCCACCTTCACTTAATGCGGCCCGCATGTTAATATCAGAATACTGATATAGTATTGATTTCAGCTGTTACAATTCCAAACCCGCTTTAATGACTTCATGACTAGTATAGAGGGTATGCGCGTGACATCATCATCAAACCAGGAAGTTATGCAGGAACGCCTACTGAGTGGCAAAAAACTACTTTCTGGCCTTGACAGCCCAGACATCCACACAGAAAAGTCATATCTGATGACAACATTAAACGATGTTAAACTCACTTTACCTGTTGCTTTGCCACTCGATTTGCCACTCGATGTGCCATTCACTTTATGCATGCGCATACTCTCTATTAAATGACTAGTATTAAAATGTTATTGTCTTTTTGTGTCCAATGTAGTTATGTTAACAGTTCATAAAGTTAACATAACTATAACTAAATGCATTTGAAATTCAATAAAAAAGGTTACTTTTCAGGATTCCAATTAAAAAAATAGAAAAACATTATTCAGGTTTTGAATTCAAATATAGCAAAAATAGCCGATCTACAAGCTCAACGCGCGTCGCACTGCGACGCACTTTGAGCTTGTAGATCGGCTATTTTTTGGGTAGAGAGAATGATTCAGACGGCGAGGTGCAGCATGTCGCAGCGTTGATTTTGACAGCAAACTTTTATTTTAGTTTTATTCATAGACTTTCGAATGAAATTCCATTTAGCTTCAGTCACGTTTTAGTTTTAACTAGTGTCGGACACTAACTAAAACCATCACAGCCAAACTAAATATCATAGCAAACATTTTTGTAGACAAAATCTAACGTAGATATCGTCAACGAAAAAAAAGTATTTTGGCGGGCCTTGATGGCATCAAGTTTTTATTTGTTGACGAAATTGTCAATATATGTAGTCTTATAGTTTTAATTTAATTTTTAATTTGTTTTAGTCAGTGAAAAAAGGGAGTCTACGAACATTTTCCGTCGCAGTTTTAGTCGACGAACACGAAATCAACTCCGGCATGTGGTGACAGTACAGTACAGTACAGTACAGTACAGTACAGTACAGTACAGTACAGTACAGTACAGTACAGTACAGTACAGTACAGTACAGTACAGTACAGTACAGTACGTCTGAGCATGCTCTTCCAGTGAATTCCACGAGAGGGGTGGGGGGAGAGGCCGAGTGAGTGAGTGACTGGTGGGGGGGTTTGAAGGGATGAATGACCTCTCCGCCTCTCGACGCTCATTACTTATAGAGCTCTCTCTCTAAGTCTAAAGGTCTGTTATGGAGGAAATCTCTGGACTCTCATGCTTATAGAGCTCTCTCTCTCTAAGTCTAAAGGTCTGTGAAGGAGGAAATCCCGTGGCTTTGTTTTGACTTCTCGTGTCCTCCTGTCCTTGGCACAGGGGGAAGGAACGCGTAGGGAGTGAAGCATGTCAGAGGCAAACAATCTTATGCCTAACTTGCTGAGGTTTTTAAGTCCATCCGTCTTAAACAGATGTCTGGTGGTCTCTGTGTGTCTCTACGTCGTCTATAAAATGCACAGAATTGCCCGGTTCATGCAGTTGAAAGCCGTTTGCTCGGTGCAGACCAGGGGTGTGCTGAAATATCGAAATGGCGATATATATCGATAAGTCCTCCCGCGATAAATAATCGATATTGATTATTAAAATATCGATATAAAAAAAAGAAAAAGTGGTGCAACCACTATAGACAGCTGTGTGTGTCCCTCCTTGTGTCCGAGCACAGTTCCAAGTTCCAAGTATTTTGTAGTTGCAGATATCGTGATATATCGTTGATGACATTTCATACAATATATTGATATATCGCAAATATCGCAATATATCACAATATCGTGATAGTATCGTTATCGAGGGCCTAATATCGCGATATATATCGTATCGTGAGGAACCCATATCGTCCCACCCCTAGTGCAGACACTGTTGAATCTGTGACAGCTCCTCTTCTAGTACAGGGGTTCTCAACGTTTTTGGCCGGGGACCCCCGAAAATGCTTTGGCAACGTCTCGGGACCCCCGCCCCGCCCCCCAATATAAATTGACTGCTACAATAACCTTAAACCATTTTGGGCGGGAACCCCTTTGTGTTTTAAGCATTGTTATAATTTAGCTATTTAAAAATAGCAGATCTACAAGCTCATAGCGCGCCACCAAGTGGCGCGCTACGAGCTTGTAGGTCTGCTATTTTTGAAAAATCGTGATTTTATTAAAAAAAAAATTACTCTTTTTTTTTTTTTTTTTTTAATAATTTGGGGACCCCCTAAAATAATTTGGCGACCCCCGAGGGGTCGCGACCCACGGGTTGAGAACCCCTGTTCTAGTAGGTGGTAGCTGGCTTCCACCTCAACATTCAAAGAGCTGAGTTGAGTGTGTTATATAAAGGCAGTTGAAGTGGCTTTTTCTGTAGTTCAGACTAAAGTCATTGTTCCCTGTGATGGTTGTCGCTGTTGGATGTGCATTCTTTATCAACTTATCATGGTTATTATTACGTCTATCATCACCAGTGGTGGAAAGTAACTAATTACATTGAATTAACCCATTTAGACCTGAGGACGATTCTACAAATGCCTTCTAAATCCTGACAGTTTTCAGAAAAACCCTGTTTCTATGTCAGTCGCTCTCAAACATTTTCATGTCAAGGACCCCCAAAGATTATATGTAATTGGCCTCCGACCCCCATCTGAAAATATGTTGTTTCAGGGACCCCCCCAGAAGCAAAGATTTGAGTTAAAAACGTTCGCTCAGCCCAGGCGGTGGCGTAACCGTCTGGGCACCCGACTGGTAATCCAGTCGCAGTGTGCCGCGGGTTCGACTCCCGAGCCCGACACGGCCTTTACTGCATGTCTTCCCCCATCTCTCTCCCGTTTCCTGTCAGCCTACTGTCTGTCCCTTCAAAAACCAATAAAAGGCGTAAGCCGCAAAAAAATATCTATAAAAAAAATAAAAAAAAAACGTTCGCTCAAAGATTTGCACCACATTTTCACGATTTTTCAAAAATAGCAGACCTACAAGCTCGTAGCGCGGCACTCGGTGCGGCAAAGGTAGTCGTCTTAGTTTCAGTCGACAAAAACAACACTAGTTCTTAGTACACCGCAGGGTGAAGATGAGCCATTACAGACGGACATGACATCCAGGGTCCAGTAAATGTGTTCTCCGGCTGCTCAACACTCGGTTGTTGGGGAGGCTTTGTTTGTTTTTAGTTCTCCCCTTGGCAGTCGTCCACTGTTGACGAGGTGGATGAAAGAAAGGCGCTATGTTGGCGGGGCGGGACAGCGCAGGGGATGCTCTGAGTTCTGCCTGTTACACTCGCCCTCTCATTTCACTGGGGAACGAATTATACTTTCAGAGATTAAAATAGGATGCATTTTGCATCCCAAAACGCAGTTTATAGTTAAGGGACGCAATAAAACAACGACCTCTGCATCCACGCGATGCACTGCTATACTACTGTATACTGTTTTTTTATTCTAGTTTATTTTTGCTAGCTTTAGTTATAAATTATAATAATCATTTCTTCTTCTGTTTTCTACATGGATATATAACCACATTATAACCATATACAATGAAATGGGAGTTAAATGCTGCAATTTGTAAAAAATGGCAAAATATGTCGTTGAAGTGGGACTCATAAAATGTCCATCTAAAAGACCATCGCTGCATCCCGGGACTCATTACATTGAAAACCTATTTACATCACTGTACTTCTAAGCCTTGGCACCACGGTTACATATACAGGGTAATGTGTTATATGCGCTCTCCTGCTGCTCCTTGGGAGTCATGTTGTTGCCAACGTGTGTCCGTGTTGTTACTTCTCCGTGAATATCGTGTGTCCGAGTCAGTGTTGTTTTTGGCAGCAAATTTCGATTTTAGTTTAGTCATAGTCTTTGGACTGAAACTTCATTTAGTTTTAGTCACATTTTACTCACCTGGAATGTCTTAGTGTTAGTCTAGTTTTAGTCGACTAAATGTCATAAGATTTTAGTCGACTAAATCTACAGTTTTTTTAATAATTTGGGGACCCCCTAAAATAATTTGGCGACCCCCCGAGGGGTCGCGACCCACGGGTTGAGAACCCCTGCCATACAGCAGTGGGTTTTCAACCTTTCATATCAAGGCCCCTCATTTATTGGGCATTTGAGCCACAGACCAGACGCGTTGGTGAGCTTGTA
>NW_027637889.1:0-19594 GCF_951216825.1 Electrona antarctica | reverse complement strand
GTCTCATATAATTGGATTCCATCCATCATATTAGACTAATAGACTTCATGATGTATTGTTGTCCAGTCCAGACATCGTGCGTCCCGGCACGTGTTTTTATTTAGTTTTTATTTTGTACGATACAGTGTCAGACCAGAGGTAGAAAGTAGCTGGGTACATCTTGGCTTGGCTCGTGGTGGAAGTTCTTGTGAAAATTCTGTGTTTGTCACAATAATGAGCAGACAATAATATGACCAGAAACGCACAAATATATAGCCCTGAATGACCATAACAGGTCTGTGACTCTGAGAGTTTTCAAATGGAACCAAATGGACCATTACGGGTCCATTTGGTTCCATTTGTACACTCTTGAGTTAACCCATTTTGGGGCGGGAACCCCTTTTGGTGTTTTAACTAAGCATTATGTTATACTTTAGCTTTTGAAAAATAGCAGATCTACAAGCTTGTAGGTCTGCTATTTTTGAAAAATCGTAAAAAACGCGGCACAAATCTTTGAATATATATATTCTTTCAGAGCGAACGTTTTTTTTATTTCGACGTCAGGCCTAAATGGGTTAAGGGGGTCCTTGCAAATAAAACTAGACCACTAGACTAGTACTATAGTGCAGGGGTTCTCAACCCGTGGGTCGCGACCCCTCGGGGGGTCGCCAAATTATTTTAGGGGGTCCCCAAATTATTATTAAAAAAAAATATATATATATTTTTTTAATTTTTTTTTCACGATTTTTCAAAAATAGCAGACCTACAAGCTCGTAGCGCGCCACTCGGTGGCGCGCTATGAGCTTGTAGATCTGCTATTTTTCAATAGCTAAATTATAACTATGCTTAAAACACCAAAAGGGGTTCCCGCCCAAAATGGTTTAAGGTTATTGTAGCAGTCAATTTATATTGGGGGTCGGGAGGGGGCGGGGCGGGGGTCCCGAGACATTGCCAAAGCAATTCCGGGGGTCCCCGGCCAAAAACGTTGAGAACCCCTGCTATAGTGGACTCATAATGTGCCATACAGTGTCGTAGTAAACCAGTGTTATACATTCTGAAGAAAACCTGGAGACTTGACTAATTGGGTTTTTATGATCAAAATGAGAACATTATAATGGTGTGTAAAACGGAAAATATAAAATGTCTTAAGTCTTTGCCACGTGTTGTACGGACATATTTATGAACAACTACTACCACTACTTGATACTGTTTTTGAGTGCAGAGACACTTTGACTTGACTTCAGTGTGTCCATTTTTCATTATTTCACACTATATGCCACTACATCGCAGAAGCAAATATTGTACTTTTTACTCCACTACAGTTACTTTTTTACATTACATTTACAAGTTCAGAAGTTGTGTGCTCGTAGATCGGCTATTTTCCAAACATTTTGATAAATGTGAATGTGAATTTTCGTTTTTTCATGTCCTATGAAAGCAGGGAATCATATAGAGTAATGTCTTGCAGAAAACAACAAGTTGAGAAAACAGGCTTGAAAGGTTCACTTTTGTGGTCTCTAACATTACACCTAAGCATTTATTTCATATTTACATGCCGATTTCAGCTCTGACACTTATTTCAGACATGCTCTAGTATGTGAAGAGTCTGCCTGTGCTATTAACTCAAAGTAAAAAAAAAAGTTTTTCTCCTCTGGTGAAAAGCTGTAATATGCGCGATGGCAGGCTCTCAGTCAAATCTGGTCACAAATGTTAAACTTCTGAAAATAACTCGTGAAAGTGGGGACATTCTGCATGAAGAGTGCTTTTCTACATTTGGGTACTTTTAAGCATATTTTAATTTAAGGCCAATACTTTTGTACTGTTGTTATACACAAGTAAAACTTTGAACACAGAACCTTTACTCGCAACAGAGTACGTCATCTACATTGTGGCATTGCTACCATTACTTAGAGCAAGTCAAATAAATGTGAGCAGTTCTTCCAGCACGGTATAATTTAAAGCAGCCGACAGTCGGTGATGCAGTCGGTGTTGACTTGGCTGTGCTTCACTCACAGCAGGATTACGTGCTTATGCAACAATACTTCAGCATTAAGGCCAAGGCTGGAATATGAGTCACCGGCAGCAGCGGTGAGGCGCCCAACACACCGAGCTGTTTTCCAACAACCTATCAATCTGTTTCTGAAACACGAGCTCAGCGCCGCAGTGCTGGAGCCTTTGTTTCTGTCTGCTTACCTGTCCGGCGACGAGTGTAAGGAGCCATGAGGCCCCATAGGGGCAGGAGCCTATCTCCTGTTTCTGTAGCGTGAGGCAGCTTGATGCACAAGTACAAGTACACCCCCTGGACATGATGCTAGTATGTCGCAGGGACTTACCCCTTGATGCTGAGTGTCAAGTTAGGGAGGCACTGGGTCACATTTTCTTTTTTAGAGTCTTTGGTATGACCCGGCCGGGGATCGAACCCCGGCCTCCCAGTCTCAGGGCGGACACTCTAACCACAAGGCCACTGAGCTGCTCCGGCGACGAGTGTGGATATTGTATTATTGACTCGTCAGACTCCATCTTAGCCCGCAGCACTTGCCCTAGCCTCACAGGCGTACTGTATGCAAAGGGCCCGTTGTGTTGTTGCTGTTCCTTGTTGTGTTTTCTCTGTGAATGTCTGGTGTGTGCTACTCTGTGGTGGTGTTTGTTCGCCATCGCATCACGGAAATCATGGAGCTGGGTTGAAAACGCACGGGTAGGATCAGTGGGCGACTGTGGCTCAGGAGGTAGAGCAGGTCGTCCAATGATCCATGGGTCGGCGGTTCGAAATCCCGGCTCCTCCTGTCTACATGTCGAAGTGTCCTTGGGCAAGACACTGAACCCCAAATTGCTCCCGATGTGCTGGTTGGTACCTTGCATGGCTTCCGCCGCAATCGGTGTATGAATGTGTGTGTGAATGGGTGAATGTAATGCACAATCTATGTAAAGCGCCTTGGATAAAGGCGCTATATAAATGCACCATTTACCATTTAACCATCAGTGACGCTCCACGCCTACACACCAGCAGAGGTTCAGGTCCAAGTGTGAAGCAAGCACGCACGCACGCACGCACGCACGCACGCACGCACGCACTGCTGAACAGACTAAATCCATAATACCTCATTTAACATCTACGCTGTCGCTGACCTGACTTGACCCCTCCCCCGCTTGGTAACCGTGGCAACGATTACAGTCGTCTAAATTGAACTTTTGCAACGTTCAACACGGCAACTCTCTTGCTTCAGCTCGCTGGGTAGCCTGGGTTACAGTCTGAATCACTGGGTAGCCTGGGTTACAGTCAGTCTGAATCACTGGGTAGCCTGGGTTACAGTCTGAATCACTGGGTAGCCTGGGTTACAGACAGTCTGAATCACTGGGTAGCCTGGGTTACAGACAGTCTGAATCACTGGGTAGCCTGGGTTACAGACAGTCTGAATCACTGGGTAGCCTGGGTTACAGACAGTCTGAATCACTGGGTAGCCTGGGTTACAGACAGTCTGAATCACTGGGTAGCCTGGGTTACAGACAGTCTGAATCACTGGGTAGCCTGGGTTACAGACTGAATCACTGGGTAGCCTGGGTTACAGTCTGAATCACTGGGTAGCCTGGGTTACAGTCTGAATCACTGGGTAGCCTGGGTTACAGACAGTCTGAATCACTGGGTAGCCTGGGTTACAGTCAGTCTGAATCACTGGGTAGCCTGGGTTACAGACAGTCTGAATCACTAGGTAGCCTGGGTTACAGTCAGTCTGAATCACTGGGTAGCCTGGGTTACAGACAGTCTGAATCACTGGGTAGCCTGGGTTACAGACAGTCTGAATCGCTGGGTAGCCTGGGTTACAGACAGTCTGAATCACTGGGTAGCCTGGGTTACAGACAGTCTGAATCACTGGGTAGCCTGGGTTACAGACAGTCTGAATCACTGGGTAGCCTGGGTTACAGACAGTCTGAATCACTGGGTAGCCTGGGTTACAGACAGTCTGAATCACTGGGTAGCCTGGGTTACAGACAGTCTGAATCACTGGGTAGCCTGGGTTACAGACAGTCTGAATCACTGGGTAGCCTGGGTTACAGACAGTCTGAATCACTGGGTAGCCTGGGTTACAGTCTGAATCACTGGGTAGCCTGGGTTACAGACAGTCTGAATCGCTGGGTAGCCTGGGTTACAGACAGTCTGAATCGCTGGGTAGCCTGGGTTACAGACAGTCTGAATCGCTGGGTAGCCTGGGTTACAGACAGTCTGAATCACTGGGTAGCCTGGGTTACAGACAGTCTGAATCACTGGGTAGCCTGGGTTACAGACAGTCTGAATCACTGGGTAGCCTGGGTTACAGACAGTCTGAATCGCTGGGTAGCCTGGGTTACAGTCTGAATCACTGGGTAGCCTGGGTTACAGACAGTCTGAATCGCTGGGTAGCCTGGGTTACAGACAGTCTGAATCACTGGGTAGCCTGGGTTACAGACTGAATCACTGGGTAGCCTGGGTTACAGACTGAATCACTGGGTAGCCTGGGTTACAGACTGAATCGCTGGGTAGCCTGGGTTACAGACAGTCTGAATCACTGGGTAGCCTGGGTTACAGACAGTCTGAATCACTGGGTAGCCTGGGTTACAGACTGAATCACTGGGTAGCCTGGGTTACAGACAGTCTGAATCACTGGGTAGCCTGGGTTACAGACAGTCTGAATCACTGGGTAGCCTGGGTTACAGACAGTCTGAATCACTGGGTAGCCTGGGTTACAGTCTGAATCACTGGGTAGCCTGGGTTACAGACAGTCTGAATCACTGGGTAGCCTGGGTTACAGTCTGAATCACTGGGTAGCCTGGGTTACAGTCTGAATCACTGGGTAGCCTGGGTTACAGACAGTCTGAATCGCTGGGTAGCCTGGGTTACAGACAGTCTGAATCGCTGGGTAGCCTGGGTTACAGACAGTCTGAATCGCTGGGTAGCCTGGGTTACAGTCTGAATCACTGGGTAGCCTGGGTTACAGACTGAATCACTGGGTAGCCTGGGTTACAGACAGTCTGAATCACTGGGTAGCCTGGGTTACAGTCTGAATCACTGGGTAGCCTGGGTTACAGACTGAATCACTGGGTAGCCTGGGTTACAGTCTGAATCACTGGGTAGCCTGGGTTACAGTCTGAATCACTGGGTAGCCTGGGTTACAGTCAGTCTGAATCACTGGGTAGCCTGGGTTACAGACAGTCTGAATCACTGGGTAGCCTGGGTTACAGTCTGAATCACTGGGTAGCCTGGGTTACAGTCTGAATCACTGGGTAGCCTGGGTTACAGTCAGTCTGAATCGCTGGGTAGCCTGGGTTACAGTCTGAATCACTGGGTAGCCTGGGTTACAGTCAGTCTGAATCACTGGGTAGCCTGGGTTACAGTCTGAATCACTGGGTAGCCTGGGTTACAGACAGTCTGAATCGCTGGGTAGCCTGGGTTACAGACAGTCTGAATCGCTGGGTAGCCTGGGTTACAGACTGAATCACTGGGTAGCCTGGGTTACAGTCTGAATCACTGGGTAGCCTGGGTTACAGACTGAATCACTGGGTAGCCTGGGTTACAGTCTGAATCACTGGGTAGCCTGGGTTACAGACTGAATCACTGGGTAGCCTGGGTTACAGACAGTCTGAATCACTGGGTAGCCTGGGTTACAGTCTGAATCACTGGGTAGCCTGGGTTACAGTCAGTCTGAATCACTGGGTAGCCTGGGTTACAGTCTGAATCACTGGGTAGCCTGGGTTACAGTCTGAATCACTGGGTAGCCTGGGTTACAGTCAGTCTGAATCGCTGGGTAGCCTGGGTTACAGTCTGAATCACTGGGTAGCCTGGGTTACAGTCAGTCTGAATCACTGGGTAGCCTGGGTTACAGTCTGAATCACTGGGTAGCCTGGGTTACAGACAGTCTGAATCGCTGGGTAGCCTGGGTTACAGACAGTCTGAATCGCTGGGTAGCCTGGGTTACAGACAGTCTGAATCACTGGGTAGCCTGGGTTACAGACTGAATCACTGGGTAGCCTGGGTTACAGACAGTCTGAATCACTGGGTAGCCTGGGTTACAGACTGAATCACTGGGTAGCCTGGGTTACAGACAGTCTGAATCACTGGGTAGCCTGGGTTACAGACAGTCTGAATCGCTGGGTAGCCTGGGTTACAGACAGTCTGAATCGCTGGGTAGCCTGGGTTACAGACAGTCTGAATCGCTGGGTAGCCTGGGTTACAGACAGTCTGAATCGCTGGGTAGCCTGGGTTACAGACAGTCTGAATCACTGGGTAGCCTGGGTTACAGACTGAATCACTGGGTAGCCTGGGTTACAGACAGTCTGAATCACTGGGTAGCCTGGGTTACAGACTGAATCACTGGGTAGCCTGGGTTACAGTCTGAATCACTGGGTAGCCTGGGTTACAGACAGTCTGAATCACTGGGTAGCCTGGGTTACAGACTGAATCACTGGGTAGCCTGGGTTACAGACTGAATCACTGGGTAGCCTGGGTTACAGTCTGAATCACTGGGTAGCCTGGGTTACAGACAGTCTGAATCACTGGGTAGCCTGGGTTACAGACTGAATCACTGGGTAGCCTGGGTTACAGTCTGAATCACTGGGTAGCCTGGGTTACAGACAGTCTGAATCACTGGGTAGCCTGGGTTACAGACTGAATCGCTGGGTAGCCTGGGTTACAGACAGTCTGAATCACTGGGTAGCCTGGGTTACAGACTGAATCACTGGGTAGCCTGGGTTACAGACAGTCTGAATCACTGGGTAGCCTGGGTTACAGACTGAATCACTGGGTAGCCTGGGTTACAGTCTGAATCACTGGGTAGCCTGGGTTACAGACAGTCTGAATCACTGGGTAGCCTGGGTTACAGACTGAATCACTGGGTAGCCTGGGTTACAGACAGTCTGAATCACTGGGTAGCCTGGGTTACAGACTGAATCACTGGGTAGCCTGGGTTACAGTCTGAATCACTGGGTAGCCTGGGTTACAGACTGAATCACTGGGTAGCCTGGGTTACAGACAGTCTGAATCACTGGGTAGCCTGGGTTACAGACTGAATCACTGGGTAGCCTGGGTTACAGTCTGAATCACTGGGTAGCCTGGGTTACAGACAGTCTGAATCACTGGGTAGCCTGGGTTACAGACTGAATCACTGGGTAGCCTGGGTTACAGACAGTCTGAATCACTGGGTAGCCTGGGTTACAGACTGAATCACTGGGTAGCCTGGGTTACAGACAGTCTGAATCACTGGGTAGCCTGGGTTACAGACAGTCTGAATCACTGGGTAGCCTGGGTTACAGACTGAATCACTGGGTAGCCTGGGTTACAGACAGTCTGAATCACTGGGTAGCCTGGGTTACAGACAGTCTGAATCACTGGGTAGCCTGGGTTACAGACAGTCTGAATCACTGGGTAGCCTGGGTTACAGTCTGAATCACTGGGTAGCCTGGGTTACAGACAGTCTGAATCGCTGGGTAGCCTGGGTTACAGACAGTCTGAATCACTGGGTAGCCTGGGTTACAGTCTGAATCACTGGGTAGCCTGGGTTACAGACAGTCTGAATCACTGGGTAGCCTGGGTTACAGACAGTCTGAATCACTGGGTAGCCTGGGTTACAGACTGAATCACTGGGTAGCCTGGGTTACAGACAGTCTGAATCACTGGGTAGCCTGGGTTACAGTCTGAATCACTGGGTAGCCTGGGTTACAGACAGTCTGAATCACTGGGTAGCCTGGGTTACAGTCTGAATCACTGGGTAGCCTGGGTTACAGTCTGAATCACTGGGTAGCCTGGGTTACAGTCTGAATCGCTGGGTAGCCTGGGTTACAGACAGTCTGAATCGCTGGGTAGCCTGGGTTACAGTCTGAATCACTGGGTAGCCTGGGTTACAGTCTGAATCACTGGGTAGCCTGGGTTACAGACTGAATCACTGGGTAGCCTGGGTTACAGACAGTCTGAATCACTGGGTAGCCTGGGTTACAGTCTGAATCACTGGGTAGCCTGGGTTACAGTCTGAATCACTGGGTAGCCTGGGTTACAGACAGACTGAATCACTGGGTAGCCTGGGTTACAGACAGTCTGAATCACTGGGTAGCCTGGGTTACAGACTGAATCGCTGGGTAGCCTGGGTTACAGTCTGAATCGCTGCGTTCCGTGAATCTGTTTTTTCACTTGGCTACTCGGTATGGCCAGCAGGCAGCAGATTCCTAACGTCACCTGTTACGTAGCCACGTTGTTGCTGATATGTCACCGGCCAGCGCCAATCTGTCCATGCTTTTCTCACTCGAGACTGGAGAGTAAAAAGTAAACACTAATTTGATTCAATAGAGGGTATGCGTGTGACATCATCATCAAACCAGGAAGTTATGCAGGAACGCCTACTGAGTGGCAAAAAACTACTTTCTGGCCTTGACGGCCCATACATCCACACAGAAAAGTCTTATCTGATTGCATTAAACAACATTAAACAATGTTAAACTCACTTTGCCTGTTGCTTTGCCACTCGATTTGCCACTCGATGTGCCATTCACTTTAAGCATGCGCATACTCTCTATAGCAGGGGTTCTCAACCCGTGGGTCGTGACCCCTCGGGGGGTCGCCAAATTATTTTAGGGGGTCCCCAAATTATATATATATATAAAAAAAAAAAAAGATTTATTTTTCAATTTTATTTTCACTTTTTTTTCAAAAATAGCAGATCTACAAGCTCGTAGCGCGCCACTCGGTGGCGCGCTATGAGCTTGTAGATCTGCTATTTTTCAATAGCTAAATTATAACAATGCTTAAAACACCAAAAGGGGTTCCCGCCCAAAATGGTTTAAGGTTGTTGTAGCAGTCAATTTATATTGGGGGTCGGGAGGGGGCGGGGCGGGGGTCCCGAGACATTGCCAAAGCATTTCCGGGGGTCCCCGGCCAAAAACGTTGAGAACCCCTGCTCTATAGTCCACTATGTCAGATTCAGTAGTACAAAGAAACGGCTGTGTGGGGGTGAATTTAGTGAAATAACACTGTACGTACGTTGTTGCAGGGCAACAGCAGTAGCTGCGAATTGCACATTGATACGAGGTCAAACTGGTGTTTTTTTTTTTTTTTTTTTTTTTTTTCAAACCGAAGCTACCGGTCGATTTCTCCCTTCTTAGATGTCCCGCCTACTTTGGAGATGGGACACTTTCCAGACCATAGTAGCAAAGTGACAAAAAGGATTCATGCATCGCAGCGATTCAGGCTGGAACCCAGGCTACGCTCGGTGGTGTCTTACGTGGCTCAAGTTCACGGTCTAGTCCAGAGTTATTATATTTAACCCATTTTGGGGCGGGAACCCCTTTTGGTGTTAGCATTATGTTATGCTTTAGCTATTGAAAAATAGCAGATCTACAAGCTCGTAGCGCGCCACTCGGTGGCGCGCTACGAGCTTGTAGGTCTGCTATTTTTGAAAAATCGAAGAACGACTGACATGGAAACATAGCTTTTTCAGAAAACTCTCAGGATGTAGAAGACATTTTTAGAATCTGATCTCAGGTCAAAATGGGTTAAGTTCTAGTCCGCAAGTTGTTGTGAGAGGCACTGTGTGTGTGTGTGTGTGTGTGTGTGTGTGTGTGTGTGAGAGACAGTACTGTGACTCAGTAAACGTCACTGTCCCTCAGGGTGTGTGTGTGAAGTGTCCTGCTGTGACATTTCTGGTCATCCAGCCTGCTTCTGAGTGAGTGAGTGTGTGTTGTCAACCCCCTTGCCCAGTCATCTCCCGGGCACCACCATGCCGTGCTGACCCAGGCTCGCTCTCTCTGAGCCGTGGAAATGCCAGTGTATAGAGACAGACAGACTGGACCTCTTCAAGCAGCCTGCCCGGCCCGGCTGGTCAGTCCAGCTCTGTCATTCCACAACGGATGTTTAGGCCCAGGCTGTCATACACTAGCCTGGATAATAAGCCAGACCGAATCAGCCGTTGGCAAAAAAGAAAATTGCCTTTGAGATTATGTTTTGCATATCCGTCATACATGTTGGAGCATTTTCCAAAACGGCAAATCTCCACAATTTATTTTTCTCCTACATGTTGAAAGAATAAATGTATTAACGATAATGTCAATGTTCAATGGTCATTTCTCTGCACGTTTTAAGTTATTTTGTCATATCTGCCTCGTGGAAATTTGGTTTCTGAAGCCTAAAAGGAAGGCAGAATTTCCAATGTTAAAACATTACACATGTTACATTAGATTCTCTTCCAAATTGTGGAAGCACTGTCTGCATGTTAGACATTGAAAAACTTTTTTTTTTTTTTTTTTTGTACTGTACTTTGTGTGATCTGTACTATTTTACATGTATTTTAGATCTGTGATATGGACCTCCCTGCAGGGTCTGAAATAAAGCATTCATTGATTAACCCATTTTGGGCGGGAACCCCTTTTGGTGTAAGCATTATGTTATGCTTTAGCTATTGAAAAATAGCAGATCTACAAGCTCGTAGCGCGCCACTGCTATTTTTTAAAAATCGACCTGACATAGAAACATAGCTTTTTCAGAAAAACTGTCAGGATGTAGAAGACATATTTTTTAATTTCGACGTCAGGCCTAAATGGGTTATATCATGTAATGATGTCATGTTGGCAGCCCAGTAGTACAGTGCCATGGTGACACACAGCACACTGACCCAGCCTTGTCCTCTTGCACTGTGCTGAATGCCAAACGGACAGACTCTGGACGTCTTCAAGCAAGACTGTCCCTCTCTGCTCTGTGCTGAATGTCAAGAGGACACCCTCTGGACGTCTTCTTCTGCACCCAGACTGTCCCTCTCTGCTCTGTGCTGAATGTCAAGAGGACACCCTCTGGACGTCTTCTTCTGCACCCAGACTGTCCCTCTCTGCTCTGTGCTGAATGTCAAGAGGACACCCTCTGGACGTCTTCTTCTGCACCCAGACTGTCCCTCTCTGCTCTGTGCTGAATGTCAAGAGGACACCCTCTGGACGTCTTCTTCTGCACCCAGACTGTCCCTCTCTGCTCTGTGCTGAATGTCAAGAGGACACCCTCTGGACGTCTTCTTCTGCACCCAGACTGTCCCTCTCTGCTCTGTGCTGAATGTCAAGAGGACACCCTCTGGACGTCTTCTTCTGCACCCAGACTGTCCCTCTCTGCTCTGTGCTGAATGTCAAGAGGACACCCTCTGGACGTCTTCTTCTGCACCCAGACTGTCCCTCTCTGCTCTGTGCTGAATGTCAAGAGGACACCCTCTGGACGTCTTCTTCTGCACCCAGACTGTCCCTCTCTGCTCTGTGCTGAATGTCAAGAGGACACCCTCTGGACGTCTTCTTCTGCACCCAGACTGTCCCTCTGTTGTTCCATCCAGCTCTCTCTCTCTCTCCCGTTCCACAACAGGATGTTTTCGTCGTGACTGATCTGGCTTCATCATAACGGCCAGACTCGTCATCGTCGGTGCGCTTCGCTTGTCACGGCTTTGCTTTTTTTCTTTTTTTTTTTTTTGAGCCGAGAGTAACGAGAGTTCAGAGAGAGGCTAAAAGCAGTCGGTGGTTCTAATCTTGTACTGTTTGTATGTTTGTATAAATCTTTTGAACTACATTCTCCAGTAAAACCACTTAATGCTCCGGTAAACCTTTTCAGGATGTAAAAATCACACCCGTGTGAACTGAGTGGTGCAGCCAAAGCCTGCTTTGTATAGTTTGGAAATAAGACTAACTAATCTACACGCTCACACAATGCATGCTAGTATTTCCCCCCCTGAGCGCTCTCACATCCCAAATGGAAAGGGACCGTGTGTGTGTGTGTGTTTGTGTGTGTGTGTGCCTGTGTGTGTGCACGTGTGTGTGTGTGTGTGTGCCTGTGTGTGCACGTGTGTGTGTGTGTGCCTGTGTGTGGTGTGCGTGCGTGCGTGCGTGCGTGTGCGTGCGCGCGCGCGCGCGTGTGTGTGGGCGTAATGTAATCAGCGCTGCTGCACACTTTCACGTTTCAAAGCATCCCTTCCTGGCCAAAACCAAACAGGAGATCCTGTGTGTGTGTGACAGTGTGTGTGTGTGTGTGTGACAGTGTGTGTGTGTGACAGTGTGTGTGTGTGTGTGTGTGTGTGACAGTGTGTGTGTGTGTGTGTGTGTGTGACAGTGTGTGTGTGTGTGACAGTGTGTGTGTGTGTGTGTGTGTGACAGTGTGTGTGTGTGTGTGTGACAGTGTGTGTGTGTGTGTGACAGTGTGTGTGTGTGTGTGTGTGACAGTGTTGCTCCCAGCGATGGCCGTGGATCAGACAGACAGACAGACAGACAGACAGACAGACAGACAGACAGACAGAGTGACACAGCAGCAAGATCCGTGAGCTTCTGTGACGGGAGAACGATATCAAATCTATTATTACAATCGAGAGAACCCCACGACGCGCGATTGGCGTGGCGTTAAGACTTCTATAGTGGAACAAAACCACCCTAAAGACTATACTAACCATTTTGTGTATCCCTGCACTGTCTGCGTCACGTGACCTCGGCACATAGACATGGATTTATTGGAGATTCTGACTGTAATGTAACTGTACGTACATTCTGTTTTTGATCGCATTGTTACACTTTTTTCCTTTGGCAAACGCAAACGTACTGTACGTTTCCTCGTGCCAATAGAGCGCTGGGAATTTAAATGGAATTGAATTGACAGAGTCAGGGACATATGTATACTTATACAAAGAGAGAGAGAGAGAGAGAGCCCAGGAGGTGTGTCCACCATCTCCATCCCCCAATACCACCCCCCCCCCACACACACACACACACACACACACACACACACACACACACACACACACACACACCACCACCAGCACCCAGTCTATTGTTCATCCAGCCAGACCCTCTAGCTATGGGACAATGAGAGAGAGAGAGAGAGAGTTCAGTCTTTTGTGATGTTACTGTACACTGTCTGTTGTTCACACCGCTACTGTATTTATAGAGAACACACACACACACACACACACACACACACACACACACACACGTTTGTATTTTCTACACTTGTGAGGACCTCGTTGACAGTTTAGGATGGTCATTTAATGAGAGGCAATTTTTTTTGACACCTTTTCTCCTTTGTTGCTGTTTTTCATACCAACCCTAAAGCCGAAAAAAAAGAAGAAATTAGCTGATCTACAGACATGTTGTGAGCTTGTAGATCTGCTATTTCCGGTGTGTGACTGACACGGCATTAGGAATCAGGCATGAAACCTGACCTCTATAAACCCAAACCCTGAATTATCCGTTTCAAATTCAACTATACTAGCGAGTACATTTGGCCCTCACGCACGCACGCACGCACGCACGCACGCACGCACGCACGCACGCACGCACACAGACACACACACACAGCCCTTGGGCTCAGTTGCATGCTTTTATGTTTTTTTTTTGTATTACATACTGTCTGTCTGTCTGTCTGCAAGCCTTGTAGGCTACATACCATTACTGCTTCTGTAGGCATGCACCATTATAAACACACACACACACACACACACACACACACACACACACGGTGTGGAATGTTGGCACAGGTTGAAGCATGGCACTGGGGTTCTTATGAAGTCCTCCTGGCAACCGTGACAATGCCCCCCCCCCCCCCCCCTCCTATTAACCCATTTTGACCTGAGATCAGATTCTAAAAATGTCTTCTACATCCTGACAGTTTTCTGAAAAAGCTATGTTTCTATGTCAGTCGTTCAATATTTAGCTATTTTTCAATAGCTAAAGCATAACATAATGCTAACACCAAAAGGGGTTCCCGCCCAAAATGGTTTAAAGGCAGCCATGCTGTTGCCAGAGCACAGAGAGACCACATACACACACTGACTGACTCACAGACAAACATACAGAGACACGGCCACTTTACCACGCTTGTGTCTGCTCCAAACAGCTCTCTATAACTGCATTAAAATGTCTATATCTTATTTGTCTATTTGAGGCGGGTGGGCGCGGGGGGGAGCATGACTCGAACTATTACATAACTACTTACTTTGTCGTTCGACGGAGCCTAAAGAGCTCAAGCGATGTGAATGCCCGGGTCTCCTTCAGCCGCTCAGCGCGCGTCGAAATGAGCAGATCTGCGAGCTCATATCGCGCCACGGACAAGACACACGTTGTGAGCTTGTAGATCTGCAATTTTCGACACGACCCGTGGTCCTAAAATACATATGGGTTAAGAAGAGTTAAGAAGAGGTGTGCAATCTCAGCAGGCTATAAACACACGTTATTTACACAACGAGCATCTTTCAAAATAAAGGCGCTAGAGTGCCAGCAGATATGGCAGATTTTACTCTGAAAAGCCCCACCTTCCGTTCCCCCCCCCCCCAAAACCGGGAGGCATAATCTTCCGCTCTTACCTCGCGCTGGTCACACTAAAGTCTCTCTAGAAGCGTTAATATTCCAAACGAGAGGCATGCTGAAGACAGAAATGAACACAGAACATTGCCCATCTGGTCAAAACCATTGGAGAGTTCCCTAGATTAGGAGATACGAGCCATTCTTTTGAAGCCGCAAACAACGAAGTGAATGGCAGTGTGCATGCAGAAGGAGAGGCCCACCCAAAAAAAAAAATATCAATAAAAAAAGACAAATACGCCTATACACGTCTTTAGCATCCCGTGGTTTTGATATAAAACCGTGTATACACGTCCAAGGCAAAAATGGTGTTAATATTAGGCTATTATTATACAACCTGTAATCAATGCATGGGGGTTTGAGTTAGTAGACTAGATAAAATAAGGCTGCTAGCTTGCACTCACTGTTAGGAGTGTTTGTTTGTTTGTTTAGGAGTGTGTTGTCTTGACATTGGTCACTATTTGATTTGGGGTAATACACAAATCGTTGTTTAAGAAGTAGCAAAAATGTCAAACAACAAACGTAATCCTACGTAGATTCACAGTATATATTACTGACACAAAGACAGCTATGTAAGGGATAATATCTGGCTAGGTGGTCATTGTCGGGAGATAATTCACCGACAGGGAGTTTAACCACCGAGGCGAAGCCGAGGTGGTTAACCTCCCTGAAGGTGAATTATATCCCGACAATGACCACCTAGCCAGATATTATCCCGCTTATTACATGGCTAACTAACATAAATTAATACATTGACCCAAAACACAACAAAAAAAGTATTCCATAAGTTCGCGCTGGCTGCGTCTGCCCAGCTGCAGGGCTGTAGCACTGTCAGAAAACAAGGAAGTGAGTTGATCAAATAGAATCCATTTTCGGGTCCTGCTTCGTCTATTTCTCGCTCAAATGTTTTCAAAAACATTTTTAAGAGCAATGTTTAGCTGTAAATTACATTGTGTGTCACTAGTGCGTGTGTTTACATGGCTGTTATGTTGGAAACGGCAGTAAATCAAGCGGGGCGCAGCCACGCAGCTGGTGGTGCTCAGAGGGTTTGATTAGGCAGCGGTCATTATACAGCGGAGCGGTCATTATCATGAGATAACTCACCGCTGAATTAAGCGATTGACCAATCAGAATCAAGCATTCAACCAAGCCATGTAATAAATACAGTTAATAAAGCTGGGTGTTGCAGCACCGGAAAAGAGACGCGTTTATTCAGCAGGACCCAAACTGTGCAGTGGCTGGCAGAAAGACTCAAATAATATATAACAACACAAGCGCTGCAGTACTGCCACTGTATCCATACCGCACGCACGCACGCACGCACGCACGCACGCACGCACGCACGCACGCACGCACGCACGCACGCACGCACGCACGCACGCACGCACGCACGCACGCACGCACGCACGCACGCACAGTATAGTGCACCGAGTGGCGCGCTACGAGCTTGTAGGTCTGCTATTTTTTAAAAATCGAAGAACGACTGACATAGAAACATAGCTTTTTAAGAAAACGGAGAGAGAGAGAGAGAGAGAGAGAGAGAGAGAGAGAGAGAGAGAGAGAGAGAGAGAGAGAGAGAGAGAGAGAGAGAGAGAGAGAAGCCCTACACAGCGTCCGAGACAGCCCTCCCCCACCCTGTTATTTGGTAGAACATCAGCAGCGTTCAGTAATCAATCAGTCCAGCCCCCGGGCCGTCTGGCATCGAACAGACACACTCGCTCGTCTCGCTCTGAAGCCAGCGGCAGAAAGTAACTAAGTACATTTACTGAAGTACTGCACTTGAGTACAATTTTGAGGTATTTGTACTTTACTTGAGTATTTCCAATATCTACCCCACTTCTACCCTTCTACCCCACTTCTACCCTTAAGTTCTACCCCACTTCTACCCTTAAGTTCTACCCCACTTCTACCCTTAAGTTCTACCCCACTTCTACCCTTAAGTTCTACCCCACTTCTACCCTTAAGTTCTACCCCACTTCTACCCTTCTACCCCACTTCTACCCTTAAGTTCTACCCCACTTCTACCCTTCTACCCCACTTCTACCCGTAAGTTCTACCCCACTTCTACCCCACTATCTCGGATCCAAATATTGTACTTTTACTCCACTACGATTTATTTGAAAACTTTCAACTTACTAGTTACTTTGATTTTCATGATTATTATTACAGAACATACATACATTACCCACTTCAGCCCTACAGCATTCATTTTGGCCATTTGAAATTATTTTCAAAATTACGTTTCTACATTTTAAAACTTGTGAAATGGGACATAATTGTGCATAATTGGTACTTTCTACTTAAGCACATTTTGACACCAATACCTTTGTACTTTCATTCAAATACATTTTGAATTTACTTACTTAGTATTGATACTTAACCCATTCTGGACGGGAACCCCTTTTGGTGTTTTAACTAAGCATTATGTTACAGTTTAGCTATTGAAAAATAGCAGATCTACAAGCTCGTAGCGCGCCACCGAGGGGCGCGCTACGAGCTTGTAGGTCTGCTATTTTTTAAAAATCTTGAAAATGCGGCACAGATCTTTGAATATAATATTCTTTCAGAGCGAACGTTTTTTTTTATTTCGACGTCAGGCCTAAATGGGTTAAGTAACATTTTTGAGTACTTAATGTATACCTTATACGTTGTTGTGTGTCGGACGGAATAGCCCAATTACCCACAGGCCTCACGAGCGGGTGGCGCTTTTGTGTGAGCTTGTAGATCGGCTGTTTTCGTCACGCGATCAACAAACCATAGTAATTCAGGCTTTTGTGTCACCGGAAGCTTTATTTTAATTTTTGTCGGTTGCGTGCGTGTAGCAGATCTGTAGCGTCTCTCGACAGAGACTACAGTAGCCGGTATAGAGCAGCCGGATGGGAATTGCGAGGTTCCCGGTTCGATCCCGGGCTCCCCCCAGAGTTGGTGTTGAAGCGCCCTGGAGCGAGACGCTGCACCCCTAATTGCTCCTGATGTGCAGGTTGGTGCCTTTCATGGTTTCCTCCGCCATCGGTGTGTGAATGTGTGTGTTTAATTAAGTAACGGGTGAATGTAATACACAATCTAATAGAATCTATGTAAAGCGCCTAAGGATAAATGCACCGTTTACCATTTTACTTGACTGTGTGACAGACCCACCCAATTAATGTACTACACACTTGTTTGTGCGCAATACTGTGCACACTTCGCGCGCACATTTGCGCACGCACGCACGTATTGGTATACTTGTGGGGACATCAACATTTTAGGAAGATTTTATGAATGGCATCCTTTTAAGGGTTGCACCAGAGCAACGTGCACCCTACAGTAACACACACACACACACACACACACACACACACACACACACACACACACACACACACACACACACACACACACACACACACACACACACACACATACACACACACACACAGACGTGTATAGCCGGGGTCAGGCAGATATTTCGGGGAGAGGAGATGGTAATTACAGGGGCCCTGTGCGGCTGTGGACTGAGCGCGCTCAGTAGCGCTGTCATTACACACGGAGCGAGGGAGGTGGTCACATGGGAGGGAGGGGGGGGAGGGAGGGAGGGAGGGAGGGGGGGGATGAGGAGAACTGCTTGGATTGCAGAAAAAAAAAGGAGGAGGACAAAGGAACAGAGAGAAATGAGGAGGAGCAGGAATGAAACGTAGCTCGTATAGCCCTGATGGTAAATAAAATGGTAAACGGTGCGTTTATATAGCGCCATTGTCCTCGGGCGCTTTACATTAGATCGTGCATGACATTCCCCCCTTTGTGCAAGAGGATGCTATACGCACAGCAAATCTTTTATAATAGTGGTGGTTCCCAAAGTGGGGTCCCGGGGACCGCCAGGGGTCCTTGAGGGAGTTCCAAGGGGGTCCCCAGCGAAATGATAGTTTGGAACCGAATGGATGCTTATGGGTCTGTAACTCTGAGAGTGTACATAAATGGACCCTAACGGGTCCATTTGGTTCCATTTTGTACACTATCGGAGTTAAATTAAAGGCATATTCAGTGATTTCACTTCATTCAAATATCACTTTTTTTCCCTTTCTTTTTGAATAATCCTCCCTACCATAGAGTGTGCTGACCATATAAGGAGTTCCTCCCTGTCCCCAGTGAGCCCCTGGGGTCAAAAAACCCTAGTTTCAGTTTTGGTGGCGGGTGGCAAAGCCTTCATCCAATCAGGATGAGAGGGGCCTTCCTCCAATCATGATCGAGTGGGGGCACATCCTGTTGGCCTGTTGCACCACCCCTCACTGTAGAGCGTGTGCATGTGCACATTTTGTTACCGGGGCGGACTGGGTGGTTTTCCAAATCACCCAAATCACTGAATGCTCCTTTAAATTAGATTTTACAATATAAATTGGGGGTTCCAGAGATAGAAATGCCATTAAATGGGGGTAGCCTAACGCTTGTCAAACTGGGGGTCCTTGTAATTAAACGGGTTGAGAATCTCTAGAGCCGTAAAAAAATCTTCTCTTATGGGGGTCCCTGGCATAGCTTTTCTAATGGGCGTCCACGGGCTAATTAGTGTCAATTTGGGGGTCCTTGACATGACAAGGTTTGTGAACCACTGCTTTATAATAATAGTGGTGCCAGTCCACGGCAGAATCAGTGGCGTGCACAGATAGACACTAGGGGGTGCTAGAGCACCCCCTGCCCTTTTGGCAATGTGCCCTTTTGAAAAAAAAAAGAAAAAAACTTTTTTTTTTCCTTTTTTTTTTTTTTTTCGATTTTTCAAAAATAGCAGACCTACAAGCTCATAGTGCGCCACTCGGTGGCGCGCTATGAGCTTGTAGATCTGCTATTTTTCAATAGCTAAAGCATAACATAATGCTAACACCAAAATGGATTAAGGCAACCGGCCGGTTCCACGCGCTGCACAAGGTGCCCTTTTTTAACTTGAGCACCTGCCCCTCTAAATGTCTGTGCACGCCACTGGGCAGAATAATGTAAGGTCTCTTTTGAAAAATCGAAGAACCACTGACATAGAAACTTGAAGCTTTTTTTTGAAGTGATGAGAAGGTGGGGTGCACAGCCACACACACTGGCAGCCAAAGTGCCAATCATTTAGTTTAGGACGCAGTGAATAAGTGAACCAACGTTTGCATACCCTGAAGAAGGCAGTTGTCTGCCGAAACGTTGGGTTCACTTATTCTCTGCATCCTAAAATAAATGATTGGCTCTTATTATTGGCTATCGGCGTGTGTGCGGACACTTCCTTGTCTCTTGAAAACTACTGTTTACATACACCCATTCACACACACACACACACACACACACA
>NW_027637890.1:17500-23619 GCF_951216825.1 Electrona antarctica | reverse complement strand
CCCGATTGATATCGCTGTCGGGCAGAAAATCTCCACAATTAAACTCTTTATGTCCCTCCCCGTAAATTTACTCCCTACTCGATCACACTACATCGTCACACGAAAGCGTCAAAAGTAGCAGACCCACAAGCTCGAAACGTCTCTGCTTACTTTTGAAATGTGCATGGTCTCACTTCCTTCCTGGACTACAAAGTCCTTCTGGACTACAAAGTCACACCTCCATGCAGCCTCCCCCCTCTCCACAAGGAGGGGAAGTGCACTAAAGCATTATGAGCATTGTAGGAATCCAGCAATCCAGTCAAACCCTAGTGAAACACACAGACTTCATTATGTTTCTGGCCATAGGGTGCAAATTTCAAATTGTGCTACTGTTATCTACTATGTTCTTCCAGCAGTGAAATGTCCCCTTAAAACACAATATATGCCAGGTTCAGGATTTCTCGTAAATATAGAGCTAAAACCCGCCTGTGCCAAAACAATAATTCTCGTACTTTGTTGATTGCTATTAATCCTGAATTAATACGAGGCAATGCTTGCTTCCGCGTTGTGAAGTCATTGAAATCCAAAAACTCTCACATGCATTACACATGTGATCTTTAGCAGCGTTTTCCTCTGAATTGAGGCTCAGATTGAGATCGTTACACCTTTAAGGTACTTTCAGACGGGCAGCGATTAACGCAGGCAACGACAGGTCTGCTCCAGGCATGCTCATGAGTGGCGCGACAATGCAAGTGTAAAAACAGCTCAACAGAATCCAAGTCTGGTCAGTCACGGGCGTGTGCACAAAACGAGCACTCGTGTGACAATTTCACGGCGCCGCACCCACATTAAATCGCTTGCGTTGTCGCCCCTCGACCTTTCCGCACACACAGGAAAACAAAACGAAGGTATCATTTAATATGAATTACTAGGCGGTGCTCTAGTTTACTCTAAACTATAGCGTACTGTAAAAACCTGTAAAAAAAATATTGTAATTGTCTTGCTCAGGGACACTTTCACATTGAGACTGGGAGGGCGAGCTGACGGGTTAAACCAGGGTGATTCCCAGGCGACCTGCCTCTCCTAGCCCCCTCAGTAACGGCCGTGGCCCCTTTAGGCTCTACCGCACCAGCCAGTCATTACACCATCCATGCCAGAGAGCAGGATTTTTGGTAAATTGCCTGAACGCTATTCTTTTCTTTCTTTCTTTTTTTTCTTGCCTCCAAGATGCTGAAGTGAAGGTTGTACAGTAAAGGCCGTGCATGGTGGAAGTGGTGGGTCATTACCCCTGGAAGTAAAGCCCCCATGGTGGGACACAGAGAGGGTACGAGGGTGGTCATTACCCCTGGAAGTAAAGCCCCCATGGTGGGACACAGAGAGGGTACGAGGGTGGTCATTACCCCTGGAACTAAAGCCCCCACGGTGGGACACAGAGAGGGTACGAGGGTGGTCATTACCCCTGGAAGTAAAGCCCCCACGGTGGGACACAGAGAGGGTACGAGGGTGGTCATTACCCCTGGAAGTAAAGCCCCATGGTGGGACACAGAGAGGGTACGAGGGTGGTCATTACCCCTGGAAGTAAAGCCCCACGGTGGGACACAGAGAGGGTACGAGGGTGGTCATTACCCCTGGAACTAAAGCCCCCACGGTGGGACACAGAGAGGGTACGAGGGTGGTCATTACCCCTGGAAGTAAAGCCCCCACAGTGGGACACAGAGAGGGTACGAGGGTGGTCATTACCCCTGGAAGTAAAGCCCCCACAGTGGGACACAGAGAGGGTACGAGGGTGGTCATTACCCCTGGAACTAAAGCCCCACGGTGGGACACAGAGAGGGTACGAGGGTGGTCATTACCCCTGGAAGTAAAGCCCCATGGTGGGACACAGAGAGGGTACGAGGGTGGGTGGGGCTGCTGGGTGACATGACCTCACCCACCAGGCACTCACCACCCAACCGGCGTTCCGGTAAACCATTGGATGGTGCCTGAAACCTCATACAAATCTCTCTCTCTCTCTCTCTCTCTCTCTCTCTCTCTCTCTCTGTGTCTTTCTTTCTTTCTTCCTCTCCACAAATGCCTCACAGATGGCGGCGGCTCCATATACGCTTTAGACTTGGGCCTCAAAGGTTTCTCATTTGAACTTTTTCGTTTTTTTTCCTCTCACAAAGAAAAGACGTGGGGGGGGGGGGCATCGTTTACTGAGAATATTTCAATCGGAGTAAACACGTTCACGGAGGTGTTGCCACATGAGAAATGTTTGCAGTTTTTTTTTGTCTGGCTGCATTCTGGCTGCTGCAAATAGCTTGTGCCAGGGACCCCCATACAAGATGTGTATTGTTAATTTTCCACATTTGTGTGTGCGCGTCTGCGTGCGTCTGCGTGCGTACGCATGCGTATGTGTGTGTGTGTGTGTGTGTGTGCGTGTGCGTGCGTGTGTGTGTATGCGTGCGTGTCACAGTGCCATGCATAGGGAGTTTGGCAGCAGGATCTGGCACAAAACAACACACCAAAAGTTCAACAAAAAGTCCCACAATTCCAGGGGGCCAAACGAGGTCAGTCACCGAGTGGCAGTCATACAACATTCTCATATAAAGACGACACAATTCTTAGCCATTCTTAATGCCACTGATAGATACAATACCAATGTGTTTGTTTGTTTGTTTGTTTGTTTGCTTGTTTATGTTTACACATCATCTTTACTAACAATGTGTTGGATTCATGCCAATGGGTATTTTTTTCAGATATTTAAGTTTTTGGGGGGCAAAAAAGTCTTTATCACACACATGTTTGGCCTCTCTGGCTTTATCTACAAAACATGTGACATTCTCTGATGTACACGGGTCGTTCCTGATCCCATCCACCTTTGTTACTTACAGAGAGAAACGTAACATTTTTAGTCTCCGCTATACTGTACCTCCAGCACGTCTTCCTGTCTTTTCCTCAGTGCGACTGTCTCTAAACCGTACATAGAACATAGCCGGTCTCACCACCGACTTGTACACCTTCCCTTTGATTCTTGCTGATATACTTTCCTATCACACATCACACCTGACACTTTCCTCCACCCGTTCCAACCTGCTTGGCCTCGTTTCGTCACCTCTTTTCCACCTTGAACTCCTCTGTCACACCCAACCATTCCATGGCACTGTCTTACAACGTCCATATATGTCCTGCACCACTCGAACATATTTCTCCGTCACTCCAGGCTTCCTCATACAATACCACAGGGGTTCTCAACGTTTTTGGCCGGGGACCCCCGGAAATGCTTTGGCAACATCTCGGGACCCCCGCCCCACCCCCTCCCGACCCCCAATATAAATTGACTGCTACAATAACCTTAAACCATTTTGGGCGGGAACCCCTTTTGGTGTTTTAAGCATTGTTATAATTTAGCTATTTAAAAATAGCAGATCTACAAGCTCATAGCGCGCCACCGAGTGGCGCGCTACGAGCTTGTAGGTCTGCTATTTTTGAAAAATCGTGATTTATTTTTTTATTTTTTTAATATTTTTTTTATTTTTATTTTTTTTTAATAATTTGGGGACCCCCTAAAATAATTTGGCGACCCCCCGAGGGGTCGCGACCCATGGGTTGAGAACCCCTGCAATACCACAGTTCCTCTCTCGGCACCCTATCATTATGCTTTCTCCAGATCTACAAAAGGGCACAATGCAGCTCAACCAGACCTTCTCTGAACTTTTCTCCGTCAACATCCTCAAAGCAAACATTGCATCTACAGTATACTCTTCCTTGGCATGCATGAAACCATACTGCTGCTCACTCCATGCCCTAATAGTCTATAGCCTCCACGGCCCTTTCCCGTAACTTCATTGTTTGGCTCATCAGCTTTTCCTCTGTAGTTGCCACAACTCTGCGCACGTTGTTCTCAAAAGGTTAAAGCAGTGGGTTTTCAACCAGTGGTCCTTGAGGATATTCCAGGTGGTCTCCAGCTAAAAGATGGGAAGTTGGTAGCCAAATGGACACTTCTAGATCTTTAACTCTTGAGAGCGTAAAATGAAACCGAGTCATTTTACGCTCTCAAGAGTTAAATTATTGTTAAACAGCTGCATTAATTAATTTAGTAGTCTACAGTCTACACAATTAGAGACTGTAAAATAATTGTTATTTTGATCAACGTTTGCCAGTGATCTCTCCTAAAACAAAATATTCTTTAGTTTTGGGTCTGAGAGGCAAATGGTGGTCCGTGGCTCAAATGCAGAATAAATAATGGGCCTCGACATGAAAAGGGTTGAAATCCACCGAGTTAAAATATGGAGATAAGAGGTTTCCGTTCGCAACAGCAACAAAATAAACCTGTTATTACTCTGATTACCCCCCCACCCCCCGCCCCCACCCCCCTTCTCTCCCCCTAACTTTCTCTTTCTCTCTACGGCTTCTCGACTTTCCCTTGTTTGAGTTTATTTGTTTTGTTTCCCCCCCCATAACTTTTACAGTGCATAAATGGTAGATAATTGGACTAATTGTGTGTGTGTGTGTGTGTGTGTGTGTGTGTGTGTGTGTGTGTGTGTGTGTGTGTGTGTGTGTGTGTGTGTGTGTGTGTGTGTGTGAGTGGAGAAGGGGGGGGGGGGGGGGGTATATTCCCCTTCCCTTCCCATTATCTCCATTGTGTCCGCTGTTTTGGCACAACAATCCACAAACCCCCGTCCCACCCACCTCTCTCTCTCTCCCTCTCCCTCTCTCTTCTTTTATCTGAAGTGGTGATTTACAAACACCAGTTTGTGTCTACAGACCAAGGGGTTGGCTGGGAGAGGCTGCCAGGCCAACTCTCCTATATTATGCAGCCAGCTGGACTAAATTAAGACTCTTTCTGTGTGCGTGAGTGCATGTGCGTGTGTGCATGTGTGTATGTGTGCGTACGCGTGCGTGCATGTGTGCGTACACGTGAGTGCGTGCGTGCGTGCGTGTGTGAGTGCGTGCGTGCGTGCGTGCTTGCAAGCCTGAAAGTTTAGCTAATCATCCACGTTGCTGAAGATATTTTGGACAGGGGGGAGCTTGTCAATTTTGTTTAGTTCAGAATTGACTTTAACAGGATTCAAGTTCATGTACTTTGAGTAGTGGACTATTGTCTGGCTGCTTGTCTCTATGGACAATTATTATTTTCCTTTTAATTTCACAAATGTGGGTGAAGTATGTCTTATAGGGGGAGATTTGCTAAATTGTTTGCAGAAATCAACATAAAACAAATCGTCTGTGCCGTGTGAAAACATCATAATGTCCAAAACCAAATACTTTTCAAGATTCAAATTAAAAAACATCAACAGCATTCAAAAAGGGTGGCACTATAGCACTCAATTGAAAATGCAAACTTTGAACAGGCATACTGTAGCTCATGAACCGTTTGACCGTCGGTAAAAAATAAAACAATAACAATTTGATACACATACAGTATGCGTCTCCTGGTGTGTGTTCTGACTTTTGAACTCTGACCTTAAGATGACACACCATTTTGAATTATATGAAAATGTTTTTTGTTAAACAATGAAGGTTTTATGAGCCAATGAAAATATCAGTTTTATGAAAAACTTCTGCCCCTAATATTGTACATACATGCAACGTCTGCGTCACATGTTCATGAAACTTTACAGTATGGTAGAGGGTCATGCCAAATAGCACTGACACCAGTCTTACTTATTGGCCAAAGGGGGGCGCTATAGCAATAGTACCAGTAAGCTCCACCCTCCGATTTTCCACCATTTTGAGAAGTTTGAAAAATGCTTAAACCTGATTTTCTGCTTGTAGAGCAATTTGCGTGAACGTTCTACACACAATCTATAGACCATTATCTGGAATCCCAGTTGAAGAGAAGTTTGTATGTGAAAAATTTGAAATATAGCTGCAAGCACCGATAACAGGCACTTTGAACAAGGCCTAACTCATGCCATGTCTGTCTGTCTGTCTGTCTGTCTGTCTGTCTGTCTGTCTGTCTGTTTGGGGTACGAACAGCTGCAATACCGCTGGGTGACCTAAAGTGGCACTGTTGAGCAGCCTAAAAGGGCCATTCACACTGAGCACTATAACTAAAACTGCAGCCAGCCAGCTGTGTTGTTGAGCAGCCTGCACCGCTCAGTTCACACGGGTGTGATTTTTCTTATTTCTTGGTCCCGTCTTATCGCTGCTTGCAG
>NW_027637890.1:5000-15000 GCF_951216825.1 Electrona antarctica | reverse complement strand
TTTAATACCCTGCCCTCCCCCCGTGAAAAGAATGATTAACACACTTTCTAAATGAGAAGCTTTAAGACATCAAATCAATCTTTTAGCTCATAGGCATCACGATGTGGTGTTCAGTGGCCAAGCCGCACAACAAATTGGGATGGGATCAAATCTCTCGTACTGACAAAACTACTATACTATTTTTGAGTGGTGCAACCACTCCAAGGAACAGCAATGTCCGTGTTCAACTAGCAATGTCCGTGTTCAACTAGCAATGTCCGTGTTCAACTATGTTTGTTTGTGTGTGACTATGTGTGTGACCAGTACCAATGAGCACCAAAAGTGGCGCTGTTGTGCCAGAAACAGAGAGAGAGAGATCGTGTTAGAACCAATAGGAACTGAAATTGGAACGATACAGAGAAGAAATTGGAACGATACAAATTGGAACGATACAGAGAAGAAATTGGAACGATACAAATTGGAACGATACAAATTGGAACGATACAGAGAAGAAATTGGAACGATACAAATTGGAACGATACAGAGAACTAATAGGAACTGAAATTGGAACAATACAGAGAAGAAATTGGAACGATACAGAGAATAAATTGGAACGATGCAAATTGGAACGATACAGAGAACCAATAGAGGGGAGTTGCACCACTCAGTTCACACAGGTGTGATTTTTTTAAGTACAAGTATCAACACTGCAATGAAGATACAATTTACTTAAGAGTACAAAAGTACATCAAAATAATGTAACATAAGTAACAGTAGTCATTATGCAGAATATCCGTTTCAAGGTGTCATAAAGTATGAAATCTATTAAAGGGGCATTCCACTCATTTTCAACATTTTACTATGTCATTAATACACCTTAGAGCTGTTGTGTGGAAATAATAAAAAAGTTCCCCCATTCTGTGTTTCCTAGAACTAGAGGTCTGAAAAAAATCATTAACATGGTGAAACACATCTTGATGACATCATCAAGATGTGTTTCACCATGTTAATGATTTTTTTTTTCATAATTACAGTTCTAGGAAACACAGAATGGGGGGACTTTTTTATTATTTCCACACAACAGCTCTAAGGTATTAATGACATAGTAAAATGTTGAAAATGGGTGGTTTTCCCCTTTAAGGTCTTTTGAAAATAGCAGATCTACAAGCTCACAAAATGCGTCCCAAATAATAATTCAAATCTGCAAAAGTTACTAGTAACTTAGTTAGTTTTCAAATAATTGTAGTGGAGTGAAAGCCTACAATATTTGCCTCTAAAATGTATTGAAGTAAAAGTAAAAGTATAGACAATTATACTTGAGTAAATGTACTTAGTTACTTTACACCAGGGGACAAAAAGTAACAGCTAATCAAACTAATCAATTTAACAATTTGACTGCTGAACCCGAGTTTCCCGACTTAATCAATTAAGATATCTTTCACTGCCGACCCGGAGCTTCCCCGGGGGTATGTTTTATTTGTTTTATTGGGTGATTTTGATAACTTTTAAGTAAGGCTGTCAAAGTTAACGCGTTAATCGTGTGTTAACTCAACGTCCTTTTAACGGCGTTAATTTAATTAACGCGCGATTAACGCACGGTGAAGTTTGACAGAACGGTTGAGAGACGCATGCATCTGAATGCAGGCAGGCAGATTCCAATAGCCCCCGCCTCTCTCTCATCCCCCCCCCCCCCCACTCTCTCTCTACCATTCCCACACTCAATCCGGACTCCGGACCGTCAGTACTATAGGGCTGCGCACAGTTGAGCTGTGAGCAGAGGCTGAATGCCTCCGTTCGGCTCGTTATTAATTAATTTGCTTCACAATGTGTTAGATCAGAAGCTCTTTGAAGTGGGCATTGGGCAAAAGCAAAACTCTGGCAGTTTTGGTTGACAAACATAGTTAGTTAGTTGTGGAAGCTTGATGCTAATCATGCTACACAGACCATGCTAATGAGTGCTAAAGCTAATGTTGACTTGCAGGAGAGAGGGGCAGGGGCTCTCGTGTGTGTGTGTGTGTGTGTGTGTGTGTGTGTGTGTGTGTGTGTGTGTGTTGAGTTTATGATTTTGTTTCCCCCTTCCATGGCATTTGCAATAAAGCAAGCATTCTCCCATGTTGAGTATTTAAAACTTGAAAAGACCACCAGTGGTCCCTGAGGGGATTCCAGGTGGCCCACAGCTAAATGATGGAGGGTTGGTAACCAAATGAACCCTTATAGATCTTTAACTCTCAAGAGTTGAATAATTGTTAAACAAATGCATTACTTAAAGTTAATTTACAAGAAGTCTACACAATTAGAGAACTTAGAATTTTTTTTATTTTGATCAACATACAGCCTGTTATCTCTCTCATCAATACAGTTCTTTAGTTTGGGTCTGGAAGGCTAAATGTCATCAAATGGTGGTCCGTGGCTCAAATGCAGAATAAATAATGGACCTTGATATGAAAAATCTTAAAAACCACTGATTTAAGGTATATTTAGAACGGATAAAAAATATGCGATTAATTTGCGATTAATCGGCGATTAACTATGGGCAATCATGCGATTAATCGCGATTAAATATTTTAATCGACTGACAGGCCTACTTTTAAGACATATGAGGTTTTCCGCGGGTACTTTGTGATACGTCACACGTTTGCATCACATGACCGGAAGAAAACAACCGTCGCTCGCTTCTGAGGGATGCTGGGTAATGGAGTGCTATATGGACAATGATGGCAGCCTGCGAGCGGAGCTGTTCTTCTTCCTTGTTGTCACTGGCGATTGTGGAATATTTTCCGACATTAGCAATTGCTCATATTAAAGGAGCACGTTCGTGAAATGGAGCTAAGTTCACGATCAGATGATTCTTCAAAAATGTGTGCAAAACATGGAACAGGGTTTTCTTACTGATTAGTATTACTCTGGCCTTAATCCATTGTCATATGCGCGCACGCGCGCACACACACACACACACACACACACACACACACACACACACACACACACACACACACACACACACACACACACACACACACACACACACACACACACACACACACACACACACACACACACACACACACACAACAACCCGGAGAAAACAAAAAGCCGAGGGAAGGCAGATAAGATAGCCATCATCACCCTGCAAGGACGAGGAGTTTCACCCTGATGTGGACGACTGACTGAGCCATGGAAATCAGACACTGGTGGAAACCCGATATGTGTTTTTTTTTTTTTTTTTTGCCGGACAAGCCGCTGGCTGCGTGTGTGCGTGCGGGCAGGATTCCTGCCACCACGTTTAAAAAGTGACCAGGCCAGCTTATCTGTCTCAACCACCTTATCTGTCCGCTGGATCTGTCGACATGACACTTCTCCTCAAGAGCTGAGGTGGCAGAGACGATGGCCCCAATGCAGGTGACAAACACCTGCCATGGTGTTCAGACGTCTATTTCTTTTTTCATCGCACTGGAACCGGAGTGTTACAGGCGCTAACAGAACAGTTGTGAACCGTAATCAATATACCGCTCCGGTATATAAAAAAGGCATCAAAAGACGATCTCGCCGACGAGGGCCAAAGGACCAGAAGGCGTCAAAAGATGTTCTAGGTGGCAAATGAGTTAATCACTAGAACCCAATCAATCCCGATTCTGGGGGAGAACAGTCGCCGGACATAGCAGCCACATGGCTATTTTATTTTTGTTTCGGCAAATCTTACTAACATGCCGTTATGAATCTATGAGAATTTAAGAGTGACAGGCACTTCAAGGCGCTTGGCATTCTGCTCAACTGGTGAGATAAGTGTCGTTCTATTGAGTTTTTATGGGAGATGTCAATCAATATGCAATTTCATATGCAGTAAAGGGAACCACGCCAGACAATGAAATGGAATTACAATTCAAAGAAAAACTGTCATTTCTGATTAGTCTTTACGCATCGTTTGTGTATGCACTTTGATTGCTCTTGGAATACTGCCCTTTCCTCTGGGCGATGGTCATACCCACAGATCCACACCATTTATAATACTGCCCTTTCCTCTGGGCGATGGTCATACCCACAGATCCACACCATTTATAATACTGCCCTTTCCTCTGGGCGATGGTCATACCCACAGATCCACACCATTTATAATACTGCCCTTTCCTCTGGGCGATGGTCATACCCACAGATCCACACCATTTATAATACTGCCCTTTCCTCTGGGCGATGGTCATACCCACAGATCCACACCATTTATAATACTGCCCTTTCCTCTGGGCGATGGTCATACCCACAGATCCACACCATTTACTGCCCTTTCCTCTGGGTGATGGTCATGCCCACAGATCCACACCAATACTGCCCTTTCCTCTGGGTGATGGTCATGCCCACAGATCCTTTCCTCTGGCCGATGGTCACGCCGACAGATCCTTTCCTCTGGCCGATGGTCACGCCCACAGATCCTTTCCTCTGGGCGATGGTCACGCCGACAGATCCTTTCCTCTGGCCGATGGTCTCGCCCACAGATCCTTTCCTCTGGGTGATGGTCACGCCCACAGATCCTTTCCTCTGGGCGATGGTCACGCCCACAGATCCTTTCCTCTGGGCGATGGTCATGCCCACAGATCCTTTCCTCTGGGCGGTGGTCTTTCCTCTGGGCGGTGGTCATGCCCACAGATCCTTTCCTCTGGGTGATGGTTCCTCTGGGCGATGGTCTTTCCTCTGGGCGATGGTCTTTCCTCTGGGCGATGGTCTTTCTTCTGGGCGATGGTCTTTCCTCTGGGCGGTGGTCTTTCCTCTGGGCGATGGTCTTTCCTCTGGGCGATGGTCATGCCCACAGATCCACACCATTTCGTCTCTGTCGGTTGAAACTTGTAAACCTCATATGTCCAAAACTGGTACTTTTCAGGATTCAAATTGTAAAAAAGGAAAAGCAGATGGACAAGCTTGGAGCGAGGCTGCACGACCTTGTGGATCAGCTGCTTCTGATGCTTTTGTGACACGGGTGTTCATTTAAACAAAACAAAAAAACACAAAAAGGTAAACTATGGAGATGACGAGGTTACAGTGCATTCAGTCAGATCTCCCCAGGGCCAAGGGAAGGAAGCAGTTGTGCCTGCCTCTCTCTCTCTCTCTCTCCCCCTCTCCCTCTCTCTCTCTCTCTCTCTCTCATTAGAGTAATGCTTACTGAAGACAGCAGAGAACATACCATTGATTCCACCAGAGCCCTCTGGAAGCATTGATCTGTTGCTGTCGCAAGTCAGGGAAGTGCTGATTGCCCAAAACATTAGGGAAAGACTCACACGCACGCACACGCGCGCACACACACACACACACACACCCCCCCACACACACACCCGCCCCCCCACACGCACACCCCCCCCCCCCCCCACACACACACCCCCCCCCCCCCACACACACACACACACACACGCGCGCGCGCGCGCACACACACACATGTGCGCTCGTCATATACACGCGTGCACTCGTAGAAAAAGTGCATCAGGTTCATCCTACTCAGTGTCTCTCCACAGAAAGGCAGCCATATTCATTGTTTTGTCTTCCTTCCTTCCAACATTATATCGTTGCTGTCGGGCAGAAACCTGTTATGTTTGTATCCTGAAAAGTAACAGTTTTGGACATAGGAGGTTTCCTCCGTCGACAGACCAAACGCTCCCACTGGAGCCGTTAGTGACGGTTGTTGTTTCATCATTTCATGTCTGCATTTGTTTCAACTTCATAAAAGTAAAGGCCTTCGATCTGCCCATGCAGCGCAGAGCACACTCCAGAACAAATCTAGCTAGCGATGATGGAATCATTTTAGATAGAGGTGCTCGAATGGCGGAGCCAAAAGTCGATAGCTATGAACGTCAACGACTGCGTAACAAAGACACAGTTCCACATGATCAGGGGAAAAGGCAGTGGATTTATACAGATGTGGCAGGTGGATATTATTGTAGAAATGCCGTGGCCCAGCCTGTGTGTGTGTGTGTGTGTGTGTGTGTGTGTGTGTGTGTGTGTGTGTGTGTGTGTGTGTGTGTGTGTGTGTGTTTCTATGCTGTCTGCACACAGAGATTACTCTATTTCATATTGACACATGCAAGCACACACCCAAACGCATGCACACACACACTAACACAGACGCACGCACGCACGCAATGCACTTGAGATTCCGTGCAGACGGAATCTCTTTGGTCTGAAGTGCCTTTCTTCTTGGCTCGCACCGTTGTTGCCTTCATGCATCTGGACAGATCTCTATCACTTCCTCTGGTATAACCCTACAAAACACTTTGTGGACACACGCATGAGTGTGCGTGTGTGGCATGCACGCACGCAAAGACAATGCGCGCAAACAAACACACACACACACACACACACTCTCTCTCTCTCTATCAGACGCCGAAGCCTCTCTCGTGAGCCAACCGGCCTGCCCTAGATGAGGTAACTCAAGGAGTCTCTTTCAGCCCTGTGCTGTCAATGGACATCAAACAACCACTGATATAGTGAAAGAATGGACTTGCTTCAGTTGGTTACGACGATGGCTATACGAGCGTGGAAGCCAGTGCCACAAACGAACGCACGCACGCACGCACGCACGCACGCACGCACGCACGCACGCACGCACGCACGCACGCACGCACGCACGCACGCACGCACGCACGCACGCACGCACGCACGGGTTTGTATTAGTAGGAACACGTTACTCCAACCAGTTCCACTTCCTTTCCCCTCCATCCATGTTTTATTTTCTTATTGTGAAGCACTTTGTGACTCTGATGTCTGCATGTGAAAGGTGCTCTACAAATAAAATGTACTTTCTTACTTACTGTACTTGAGGACATCGCCATTTTTTGGACCGAAATGTTATGAATGTTACATTTCGCCATTTTCGACCGTGAGCCTAAAGCCTGAAAAATAGCAGATCTCCACATGTCATGCAGCAGCTCTAGTTTTAAGTGTATGACCCCGGCACGCGACGAAGCAAAATTAATCATGTTCAATTCTATTTCCAACCCCTAAAGCTGATCTCTAAATCAGTGCTTCTTTATTGGGGGGTCCCAGATGACAAATAATTATAAGGGGCAAAAATCGTGAAAATAGCCGCTGCGAGACATTGACACACACACACACACACACACAGTGCTGCTCATGGACTCCCTCACACAAGGGCCCTATAATAACTTATATCCAAAAAGCTGTGAGCCATGATAGACTGAACTTTACACAACCATGGGGTTGAATTTCTACTGTTTTAGGCTTTGCCAGGTTTTTTCCCTCTGTGACTGCTTTTTATAATGACAGTTAGATTAATGATTCAATCATCAACACAGTTGCGTCAATAATACGTTTGCAGGGATAGTTTTCTCACTGGAGAAGTACAGTATAACCAATGAAGACCTGAGGCCCATTCAACAGATGTCTTCTAAATCCTAACAGTTAAAAAAAAGAAAAAAAGTGTCTTGCTATAGCCTATATCAGATGCTCACAACTTTTTCATGTCAAGTACCCCCAAAATTATATATGTATTTGGCCGTGGACCCATACATCTCAAAATATTTTTGTTCCAGGGACGCCCCCAGAAGCAAGGGTTCGAGTTAGAAAGACATTGCTTTGAACATGTTTAAAAATGTTCAAAAAATAGCAGATCTTCAAACTCATAGCGCTGCAAGAAGTGACGTGCTTTGAGCTTGTAGATCTAGTCTATCTAGAATCAGGACATCCTTGTGACTGGTGTCAACAAAAACAACATCAGGGGTATTTGGGATGTTAGCAAAGACATCGCATGCACAGCTCTGGTAACACTCTTGAATGTTTATACATTGCTGCACTATATGGCACATATTTTCGAACTGCATCAGACACTAGGTCAACAATACGGTTGTGGCGAGCAATATACAGATTTTTGAATGCACTACATCCATTTGTTATGTGATGGATTCTAGGTGTTGTTCAGAATCATGATGGTTTATACAGAGTGGAGTGTAGGTGTCGGCATACCAGATTGACAGATTGTACTTGGTTGGTAATACTTGCAGTCTTGCTTTGATGGTGAATTTTAAAACATCCTCCCCAATACCAGCATTTTTGTTCATCGAATGTGAAACAGAGCGATCAGCTGAATCAACACAGGCCAACTTTCCCCGCCGCCGAAGTCCACGCCAATGTTGTTTGTTCAGTCTGTTTCGTGCTAAGCAGAACCCTTCTTGCCGTTTCTTTCTGTAGTCTAGTGTCCTCTCCCTGGTGGGTGAGGGTAGCATCCACTACCACGCTGTAGTCTAGTGTCCTCTCCCTGGTGGGTGAGGGTAGCCTCCACTACCACGCTGTAGTCTAGTGTCCTCTCCCTGGTGGGTGAGGGTAGCCTCCACTACCACGCTGGAGTCTAGTGTCTCCTCCCTGGTGGGTGAGGGTAGCCTCCACTACCACGCTGTAGTCTAGTGTCCTCTCCCTGGTGGGTGAGGGTAGCCTCCACTATCACGCTGGAGTCTAGTGTCCTCTCCCTGGTGGGTGAGGGTAGCCTCCACTACCACGCTGTAGTCTAGTGTCCTCTCCCTGGTGGGTGAGGGTAGCCTCCACTACCACGCTGTAGTCTAGTGTCCTCTCCCTGGTGGGTGAGGGTAGCCTCCACTACCACACTGGAGTCTAGTGTCTCCTCCCTGGTGGGTGAGGGTAGCCTCCACTACCACGCTGTAGTCTAGTGTCCTCTCCCTGGTGGGTGAGGGTAGCCTCCACTACCACGCTGTAGTCTAGTGTCCCCTCCCTGGTGGGTGAGGGTAGCCTCCACTACCACGCTGGAGTCTAGTGTCCTCTCCCTGGTGGGTGAGGGTAGCCTCCACTACCACGCTGGAGTCTAGTGTCCTCTCCCTGGTGGGTGAGGGTAGCCTCCACTACCACGCTGGAGTCTAGTGTCCTCTCCCTGGTGGGTGAGGGTAGCCTCCACTACCACGCTGGAGTCTAGTGTCCTCTCCCTGGTGGGTGAGGGTAGCCTCCACTACCACGCTGGAGTCTAGTGTCCTCTCCCTGGTGGGTGAGGGTAGCCTCCACTACCACGCTGGAGTCTAGTGTCCTCTCCCTGGTGGGTGAGGGTAGCCTCCACTACCACGCTGGAGTCTAGTGTCCTCTCCCTGGTGGGTGAGGGTAGCCTCCACTACCACGCTGTAGTCTAGTGTCCCCTCCCTGGTGGGTGAGGGTAGCCTCCACTACCACGCTGGAGTCTAGTGGCCTCTCCCTGGTGGGTGAGGGTAGCCTCCACTACCACGCTGGAGTCTAGTGTCCTCTCCCTGGTGGGTGAGGGTAGCCTTCACTACCACGCTGTAGTCTAGTGTCCTCTCCCTGGTGGGTGAGGGTAGCCTCCACTACCACGCTGGAGTCTAGTGTCCTCTCCCTGGTGGGTGAGGGTAGCCTCCACTACCACGCTGAAGTCTGTAATTAATTCATCAGAGATGGGCACATTTTCGTAGTTTTTTTGCCCATTTTAGCTGGACTCCTACCCGATGGCAGAGGTCGTGTTGAGATCTGGCCAATCAGACCAGACCCCAAAGCCCTTGGCTTGTGAGTCCAGTTTCCCCAGAGTCTTTCCTCCTAAACGTTGTGTATTTACTAATGGTGTTTTAAATACAATAAAACACTACTGGAGCAAAGCCTGTGAAGGACTACTTCATTCACTGCTTCCTCCTAAAGCCCAGGAAGTTATTCTGGTCCGCAGCAGCCAGGGGTAACTTCCTCCTGCGCAGGTCCAGTACGAGTGATGCCCTGGCCATTTCTCTGACGGTACCATCCCCCAGCCCCCCTTCGCCATATGAAAGGAAGAGTATGTCTGGTGTGGAGTGTGAGTTTAGGCCAACCCATTTTCTGGCCAGCTGGACAGTTCCACTTCCATTTGTCATGTCTCTCATGCACACGCTGAGTGCACACACGCACACACACACACACACACACACACACACACACACCACGCACACGCACGCACACACACACACACACACACGCGTATAATAGCCCAAATCTAAAATGACAGCGATGCTGTCCTGGATTGATAGGGTTAACAACGGTGCTCTGTGGT
>NW_027637891.1:0-14863 GCF_951216825.1 Electrona antarctica | reverse complement strand
CATCCACCCACCCATCCATCCATCCATCCTTTCTCTCTCCTCCTCACCTGATGTTACCCTGAGCCACCATCTGCCTGCCCGCCTGTCCCCCCCCTATGGTGGGATGGGATTGGATCGGTTTAGGGTCGGGGGTGGGACGGCTGATCGAGATGGATAGAAGGTGCATGCAGGTGGGGGAGGATGTAGGCTTCAGTGTGTGTGTGCGCGCATGTCTGTCTGTCTGTCTGTCTGTCTGTCTGTCTGTCTGTCTGTCTGTCTGTCTGTCTGTCTGTCTGTCTGTCTGTCTGTCTGTCTGTCTGTCTGTCTAGGCTTTCCCCACAATAGACGCCTTTGCTCTTGTCTCTCTGACACATCGTTTAGCTAATGATTAGCTCATTGTATGAGCATGCGGGTAGGTTGGGGGGAGGGGGGTGTTATAGAGCTGGGCGATACTGTTTAATATAATGTGATATGAGACTATATAGATTTAACTTATCGTCAATGACAATGATTTAGTGTGTTTTATTTTATCCTGGTCTTATATTTTATCCTGGCCTTAAACCTGTTATCATTCATTGCCTGGTGTCCCACAGGAGTCTGTTCTTGGTCTCCTCCTATTTCCCCCCTCTACACCAAATCTCTAACCGATCTCCATATAGTTCACAATGGGATTGGGTATTTTTGCCGAATGTTTGCCTGGTGTAACATATGCCGAGATTAGGGACACTAGGGTTCATTGTGTGGTTACAGGCTGGATTATACAGTTATATAGTTTTCGGAGCGAACAAGCAGTCCTTTCGTCGACATTACTAATTATTATAGAAATGTCCTTGTGAGCTAATATAGAGAGTATGCGCATGCTTAAAGTGAATGGCACATCGAGTGGCAATCGAGTGGCAAAGCAACAGGCAAAGTGAGTTTAACATCGTTTAATGTTGTTTAATGCAATCAGATATGACTTTTCTGTGTGGATGTATGGGCTGTCAAGGCCATAAAGTAGTTCTTTGCCACTCAGTAGGCATTCCTGTATAACTTCCTGGTTTGATGATGATGTCACGCACATACCCTCTATAATCTCCTGAAAGTTCCGATCAGCCACAATACTGTCTGTCACACTGATATGGAGATATTTGTCTCAGCCCTGCTAATAATACCCATTCTGACATGTTGTGTACTAATCTGCAAAGCTCATATATATCTGTCTGAATGTACAGAATACGGCATATTATGCAGTCAGTGTTTGCATGACTCCATGGCTATTGAGGAGCCATATTTTCCGGGGAAAGAACATGGATGCACCCACCTGCACTGCGAAAATATCCAATTGATATGAGGAATCATATCAATTGTTTAACTTTTAAGTTCCCAACTTCCCACCCGGTCCCGCATGGTGATGGCCATTTGTTTATACTGTGTCTCTGAGCATTCATTCATTACTGTGTATACCAATGTACTGTAGGACAATGTTCCAGTCCTGTAGTCTCTCTCTCTCTCTCTCTCTCTCTCTCTCTCTCTCTCTCTCTCTCTCTCTCTCTCTCTCTCTCTCTCTCTCTCTCTCTCTCTCTCTCTCTCTGTGAGATGTGGATGATGATATTATGACCACAGATAGCGGTCTGCTGTTGATGAAACTCATATATAGCTGACATACAGTACACACACACACACACACACACACACACACACACACACAGGCGCGCGTGTGTTGAGTGTTTATCCGTAATAAAGTCTAAATTGAGGCAGAAGTGCTGCGGGTGTTATATAGTTCTGAAGAGACTGAGAACTCCACTAAGTAGGTCATCCACGTGTGCACGCACGCACATACACACACACAGTGGGAGGATAAAGTAGATTTAGACTATCTCAGCGTCTCCTTTGTATAGCCTTCTCACAGTAAAGCCCACTGTGTTCATTAGGGTGTACAAATGGACCCGAAAGGAGCGTATATAAGGATCCATTTGGGTCCATTTTTACACTCGGAGAGTCAAATTAACGGGGGATTTCATTATTTTATTGTTTTCTCTTCAGTTGATGAGCTACGACCTCTGTATGTTAAGGTGGAATGAGGAATTGGACCAAGTAAATTATTTATTCCAATATCAAAGGAAGGTGGTTCCTCAAGTCAACTGACAATCGGAACAATAGTTCAAAACTATAAAGACTGGGGAATCAACAAACTACCAGAATACAAGACTAAAGTAGTGTCCACCAGTCCACAAAAAACCCACAAAACTATGTTCAAGCACGGCGGCATATTCCTCATTAATTTGGGGTCCTTGATGTGAAAACGTTAGCGAACCGCTGCCCCTCTTCATGTTATACGGGAAGCTGACCTGTGATCCCTCCCCCCCCCCCCCCTATAGAGCTGCTGGCGGCAGGACAACAATATGTCTGTTGTGGAGAGACAACGAGTATCAGCTTTCCCCTCAACCACTAGACTACTATACTGTTCCCTGAAGCAACGTCTATACTTAACCCTGGCTAAGCGATGGTATACATGCAAGTCGTGTGTGTGCGTGTGTGTGTGTGCGCGCGTGTGCATGCGTGCGTGTTTGTGTGCGTGTGTGCGCTGTGGGCTACACCGAGCTGCATGAGTGGGTGGTTGAACAACACATGGGTTTAACCCATTAAAACCCAGTGGGAAAGCATCTGTGTTGTTTTAGATTTTGAACTTACATTTTTGGATGCTACTTTTGCTATTCAAAAATTGTGAAAATGTGTGCAAATCTTTGAATATATATATTTTTAAAAGAACATTTTTAACTCAAATCTTGTTCTGCATGTGTGTATGATGTTTGATGGCCGCCTCAATGCTTTTCCAATGGGAGTCACATGGTTTGACCAAACATTTGTGTTTGATTGTTGATTGCTGCCCCCCCTCCCTCATCAAACACAAATGTTTGGTTAAACCATGCATGTGAAAGCATTGAGGCGGGCATCAAACACAGACAGAACACGTAACATGCGTTTGATACGTGTGTGTGAGGCCTATGTGGGTATTATGCCGCATGCATTCACACTTGCTTTGTATAACTGTTGCTCATCGCGTGCGTCCGTAGTGACATTGCTGTTACAGTTGGATAGCTTTTGTAGCTTTGTAGCTGTTCTAACATCAGCTACAAACGCCGGATGCATCTTTGCATCTTCACGTCGCTGGCTTCCCTTGACAATGAATGGTGGACTGTGTCTTCGCATCTGCCCGTATATGAGCACAGCTCGTATAGCTGTGAAAAGTTCGGTGAAAATTTGATTTATTAAAATTCAGAAAGCAACGTTTGGACAGGATATAGTCTTCCTCAGGGTTTTTGATCCATCCATTTCTCCAAACCCGAGAAAAGTAAATCTATTTTTGCATCGTGGATCTATACGAGCTGATGTGCGGCCGTCAGTTTTTCATCAATGACGATATAAATAATGCTATTACAATACTAAGCATCTGTAAACATGTGGCTCAGTACACTTTTCCTTCCCCCTTATCTGTTTATTTCCATCTGTAGTACCCCTCCCATTGTGTTTCATATACAGTCCCCCTCTCTCTCTCTCTGTATCCACTGACATCACCACCGCTATGCACCCACTATACAGACATAATTCCTTCTGGCTTTCTGAGCTGTCTGTATTTTTATTCTATTTTCAGTTGACTGTGCTGTATGTCATGGCTTTGGATTTGGGCTGCTTGTGCAATTTTAGTGATGCACGCAAACAAACACACACGCACGCGTGCACAAGCACACACACACACGCACACGCACACACTCCTAGGAACCTCATGAATATAACATGCACCCATGGGCAACTGTTGGACTCAGCAAAAGATGGCAGCCTCTAATTTGAGATGTGGCAACATTCATGTATACGGTACAGTACAGTACATACCGGCAGTACAGCTGTTGGGTTCACAAAGCTGGACATGTCAGCTTATTATAAAGCCACTTTGGGCCTTGTTCTTTTTTCATTATTATTAGTGTACCGCCTCAAACTGGATTGTCATCATACAGTATCTGTAGCCGCATCTGCAACTCCTCAGCCAGTCCTCTGCTTCACACCGCTGTGCTGTGTAGACCAATGGTTCCCAAACGTTTTCATGTCAAGGACCCCCACATTGACACTAATTATCCCATGGACCCCCATGTGAAAAAACATGCCAGGGACCCCCCATAAGAGAAGATTTTGACGTCTCTAGCAGTGATTCTCAACCTGTTTAATTCAAGGACCCTCAGTTTGACATGCATCAGTCTATGGACCCCCATTTAATAGCATTTCTATCTCTATATGCATGCGTATATATCCTCTATACCAGGGGTTCCCAAACTTTTTCATGTCAAGGACCCCCCAAATTGACACTAATCAGCCTGCGGACCCCCATTAGAAACGATATGCCCTGCAGGGACCCCCATAAGAGAAGATTTGTACGGCTCCCAGTTTGACATGCATTAGTCTACGGACCCCCATTTAATGGCATTTCTATCTATAGACCCCAATTTATATTGTAAAATCACTGTTATTTTAACTCTGAGAGTTACAGACCCATAAGGGTGCATTTGGTTCTATTTGTACACTCTCAGAGTTACAGACCCATAAGGGTCCACGTGGTTCCAAACTATCATTTAGCTGGGGACCCCCTGGGAACTCCCTCAAGGACCCCTGGGGGTCCCCGGACCCCACTAGTCACGACACATGGCACACATGGAGTGACGCGCTGGGACTTCCGGCCCATTGTTTTGGGAAACGCTAAACCACTTCTTGAGCGCTCCAATAACGGATTTAACAAAGGATTTACAACAGCAGCCCTGCATCAACTGCCATGCAAAGCATCCATAAAGCAAAGTCCTGAGGCATCATCACCACCACCATCACCAACAACAACAACAACAACATGCACTCTTCACTGCACGGGCTCACTGGCGGCGTGCTATAGGCCTTCCTTGTCACATTACAGGAAAACATTATTCTCTTTTAATAGGAATATTAAATCGTCGTTATAGGATCGTCATACACTGTGGATGTGGCGTTTTAATGGAGCGGCTGGGTGTCACATATAGGGAGGCAGAGCCGCCAGGTGGGGGGGGGGGGGGGGGTGTGTGTGTGTGTGTGTGTGTGTGTGTGTGTGTGTGTGTGTGTGTGTGGCATGCAGAGACGGTGTGTCAGTGGGGGAAGTCATGGGACTGTGTGCGGAATGGGAATTGGGGCGTATAGAACTAATGAAATGTTAATGATTCACATTAACATTGATGTGTGTGTGTGTGTGTGTGTGTGTGTGTGTGTGTGCGCGTGCATGCGTGTGATCATATACGGCATGAAGTCATAGCCTGTATGGTTCCAATGTGCAGAAAGATAAAGACCTAATGTTATTTACTCAGTCATACTGTATGTGAGGTGCTGTACCTCTGCTGGCCACCAGAGGCTCCCTAACTGTTCATGTTGCATGTGCCGTACTACAACAGCATGGTACAAACGCATCTCTCTTGCTCATTGACAACGACTGACTTTAATGACGGAGCTAAGGGGGAAAAAAAACCTTCTTTTTTATATAGTTGAGAACTATAAACTATGATGAGCCTACAGTATAGGGAGGGACATGCATGTCAGGGACATGCAGAGAGTGTTAGAGCTTGTAGATCAGCTATTTTCGGTGGCGCAACCCAGCACTCTTTATCTACAGGAGATGCGCTGTACGACATGCATGGATTTCGAAAAACCAATTTGTTCAACACAAAATGCTGCATGCGTTCCAAGTTCAGGAGACTTCGGGGAAAAAAATCAATTCTCCTGAATGCTGCCTTCCGGCTGCATGGCATGGAAAGGAGTGGCGTTTTTGCATTTCTTTCACGTTCGTGGTCTGGAGAGGGCAGTCTCTCAGTTGTTTTACAGAAGGGTAAAAGCCCCCTTTGATGTCTGTGTATGCACGTCCCTGAACTGTATAGGTCGTATCAGAGAGAGGGAAGGGAGGGCTCTAATAAAGATTAATAATATAATCTAATCTAATAATCTATGAAAGTCAGAGGACATTTATCTTAGAAAAGTTCAATACAGGAGGTGATCAAAAAATGTAGGCCTAAATGTATTTAATAACATTCTGAAATTATTGGAACTTGCAATATTTTCATCTCTAAGATAACGGCTTGTGTTTTGCACTGATTGGGTTATTCCGATCTGAGCTTTTGCGCCAAATGGTAAATGGTAAATGGTGCATTTATATAGCGCCTTTATCCAAGGTGCTTTACATAGATTGTGCATTACATTCGCCCATTCACACACACATTCATACACCGATTGCGGCGGAAGCCATGCAAGGTACCAACCAGCACATCGGGAGCAATTTGGGGTTCAGTGTCTTGCCCAAAGACACTTCGACATGTAGCCAGGAGGAGCCGGGATTCGAACCACCGACCCATGGATCATTGGACGACCTGCTCTACCTCCTGAGCCACAGGCAGATTTTAAACCGTCCTTATCCGCCATCGAAAGGCAAGCATACTGATTTCAAATGTTCAGCTCTCACCGGTGACTTCTTTTATACCGTGACAGATATATATATATGACAAGTTGACAACCATCCTCATCATCATGCCACGTATCCGAGTCTCAAATCCTCTGCCTCAAAGATAATCACACGCTGACTTCCTATACGGTTCTTTTGGAGTCAAAATCATAGAAGATATACTCCCTCTCGTTTCCTTTCGATATTCCCTGGATCGTTTAAGGTAATCCGCACGTCTTTGAAGCCAGGCTCATGTTTCCGTGGCGTGTGAGATTTAGCAGAATATAAGGCTGGGATCTGAAGTGAACGTGTATTGATCTACGCTAGAATACGTAGATCTGAAGTGAACGTGTATTGATCTACGCTAGATCTACCTATTCAAATGGATCGTGTCTGACTTGTTATATACCCCATGAAGCTCATTTCTCCGCCAACATACCCAATGCAGATCTATAAGCCCTATAATGTAGATCTATAAGCCCTATAATGCAGATCTACAGGCTTGTAGATAACCAGGCTTGAAACAGTTTTACCCAATGCAGATCTATAAGCCCTATAACCCATTCTGTACGGGAACCCCTTTTGGTGTTTTAACTAAGCATTATGTTATACTTTAGCTATTGAAAATTAGCAGATCTACAAGCTCATAGCGCGCCACCGAGTGGCGCGCTACGAGCTTGTAGATCTGCTATTTTTTGAAAAACCGTGAAAATGCGGCACACATCTTCGTCAGGCCTAAATGGGATAATGCAGATCTATAAGCCCTATAATGCAGATCTATAAGCCCTATAATGCAGATCTATAAGCCCTATAATGAAGATCTATAAGCCCTATAATGAAGATCTATAAGTCCTATAATGCAGATCTATAAGCCCTATAATGCAGATCTATAAGCCCTATAATGCAGATCTATAAGCCCTATAATGCAGATCTATAAGCCCTATAATGAAGATCTATAAGCCCTATAATGAAGATCTATAAGTCCTATAATGCAGATCTATAAGCCCTATAATGCAGATCTATAAGCCCTATAATGAAGATCTATAAGCCCTATAATGAAGATCTATAAGCCCTATAATGAAGATCTATAAGCCCTATAATGCAGATCTATAAGCCCTATAATGCAGATCTATAAGCCCTATAATGCAGATCTATAAGCCCTATAATGCAGATCTATAAGCCCTATAATGCAGATCTATAAGCCCTATAGTGCAGATCTATAAGCCCTATAATGCAGATCTATAAGCCCTATAATGCAGATCTATAAGCCCTATAATGCAGATCTATAAGCCCTATAGTGCAGATCTATAAGCCCTATAATGCAGATCTGTAAGCCCTATAATGCAGATCTGTAAGCCCTATAATGCAGATCTGTAAGCCCTATAATGCAGATCTACAGGCTTGTAGAGATAACCAGGCTTGAAACAGTTTTGATTCCTTCAAGTCATACACGTCTGAACAAGGGTTGTAGATCCAACATCATAGTCACTTACTTCAGCGGTTCCCAAAGTGGGGTCCGTGGTGGACCCCTAGGGGTACGCGACGCATAGCCAGGGGGTACCCGAAATAATTCCCAGAAAAAAAAGATGAAAAACTTTTAACTAACATTAAAATTATGTTTATCTACGTGGTCATTTCTGCCAAGTTGCGCAATAAACTTATTTTTTTGTGGTGTTCATTGTGTTTCTCCCATGTTTGCTTTGGGCCAATAGCTGACATGATTACTAAAACTACAACATCAGTCAACCTGTCGTGACCCCAAACAGTAACAGCAGGACGCATGCTGCAGAAACAACAAAAAGACTCAGGACACTTGAAAGGTGTCTGCGGCCGCTTCAGATGAGGGGGTACCTGGAAAAATGTCTACCCCAAAAGGGGTACCTGGTCCAAAAACGTTTGGGAACCCCTGACTTACTTTATACTGACCCGGAGATTGTTGAACTCATTGCCATTTTGGATTTGATCGTTGCTCATTCCTGGCTCTGGCCAAGGTTTCACCATGAATCACTGCAGTGTTAGAGGGAGGGAGGGGGGACAGGTGGAGAGGATATACGAGGCATAGTGGTGGAAAGTAACTAAGTACATTTTCTTAAGTACTGCAAGTACAATTTTGAGGTAGCCTATTTGTACTTTACTTGAGTATTTCCAATTTCCGGTACTCTTGCTTTCTCTTACTCCACTACATCTCAGAGGAAAATGGTGTAGTTACTATAGTTACTTTGTAGATTTTGATTATTATTACAAAACATATACATCAACCACTTCAGCCCTATATACATTTTGGCTATTTTAAAATAGGCAATCTACAAGATAACTTGAAAGGGACATTCTAGGCTGGAGAATTGGGAATTGGCTTTACTAAATTGGGACTTGAAGGGGAGGCAATGTTTCTCTTTTGTCTTGAAGGGGCATGTTTTGCACAATAACATAGTCTTTTCATTATGTCTGCCCACGATCTCTGTGATTCATACAGTAGGCTACGTTTGTTTACCTCAGTCACTGATACTAAAATCTGATATTTTATTTTTATTTTTTCTATGAACCTGTGACTTGATTTTGAAAAGAAAGAAAGGGACATTCTGCACCATTCATACTTTTTACTTTTGGTACTTTAAGTACGTTTTCATGCCAATACTTTTGTACTTTCACTACAAGTACATTTAGAATTCTGGAGTTTTACTTATATATTGTATATTGCAGTATTCATACTTTTACTGAAAGGTGGAGCCCAAAGTATATTGTGTGGCTGCCGGAGTGGGGGTAGTGGGTGGTGTACTTATCGTGACCTACTGTAGTACTAGTACACGTTCCTGTGTTTGTTTACCCTGGGGGTAAACAAACAAAGGCTCTAAAACTCTGGGAAACAATTGGATCATACAAGTGCTCCACTTGTCCGTTTCTGAGCTGCAGGGTTTTCCGGAACCAGCTCCACCAATCAGAACCATATACAGTTGTTTTGCTGTTCGTCGGTTTAAGGTTCCACATAACTTTCTCCTTTGACTTTTTCATTACTTTATGTTGGTTCTGTGTCGTTTTTTAATGCAACAGTAGGAGTAACAAATCACACTCGCTGAAGAGACTGACTAACAACTACCAGCCAGATGAATCAATCAATCATTTCATCAGTCAGTTGTCCATCAGCCATCAGGGAATCAATCAATCAATGAATCAATCAATCAATCAATCAATCAATCGAGTTCCACCATACAATTTGTACACTGAAAGGAATCGTTTATGCACCAATTCACTAGGCCTACTATGCAAATAATATAGTATACCAAGTTCTGGTGTGAGTGCTCACACTGCAACAGTGGGGATTGTTGTGTATTTGTGCATGCATGCGTGTACCTGGATATCGGGGAACACCCAGGATTTTACCCACAATGCAGTGCTGCTGCCAAAGTGTTTGGCATGGACATAATTGATGTGTAGTGATGTGTGTGTGTGTGTGTTTACAGTACATCGCACGTCTCTTCTGCTGAATTTAGCCTCTGTCGCATCGACAAGCTCACGCATACATGGTCTGGTTTCAACATGTGACACACCGGCGTGTGTGTGTGTGTGTGTGTGTGTGTGTGTGTGTGTGTGTGTGTGTGTGTGTGTGTGTGTGTGTGTGTGTGTGTGTGTGTGTGTGTGTGTGTGTGTGTGTGTGTGTGTGTGTGTGTGTGTGTGTGTGTGTGTGTGTGTGTGTGTGCGTGTGTGTGTGAGAGATTCGCGGTGGCACTGCGTTCCTTTAGACTGCTCTGTGTTGCTGTGCTCAGAATGCTGATGTGTCACGCTGCAGCACTGCCCCACTTATCCAACTAACCTCTCTCTCTCTCTCTCTCTCTCTCTCTCTCTCTCTCTCTCTCTCTCTCTCTCTCTCTCTCTCTCTCTCTCTCCCCATCGCTATCCCTCTCTTTTTATTTTCTGCCTTTCTTCCCTTCTTTTCTCTCCCCCGTGCTCGCTCTCGCTCGACCTCTCCTTACGTCTTTGCTTCATTCTTCCACTGTTTTACATATCACTCACACGCACGCACGGACTTCGCTCGCTCGCTCACTCACTCACTCACTCACTCACTCACTCACTCACTCACTCACTCACTCACTCTCTCTCTCTGTCTTACACTCTCTGCTTGCATCCCTCCACCTGTCTCTCACCTGCTTCTCTCTCTCTCTCTCTCTCTCTGTCTTACACTCTCTGCTTGCATCCCTCCACCTGTCTCTCACCTGCTTCTCTCTCTCTCTCTCTCTCTCTGTCTTACACTCTCTGCTTGCATCCCTCCACCTGTCTCTCACCTGCTTCTCTCTCTCTCTCTCTCTCTCTCTCTCTCTCTCTCTCTCTCTCTCTCTCTCTCTCTGTCTTACACTCTCTGCTTGCATCCCTCCACCTGTCTCTCACCTGCTTCTCTCTCTCTCTCTCTCTCTCTCTCTCTCTCTCTCTCTCTCTCTCTCTCTCTCTCTCTCTCTCTCTCTCTCTCTCTCTCTCTCTCTCTCTCTCTCTGTCTTACACTCTCTGCTTGCATCCCTCCACCTGTCTCTCACCTGCTTCTCTCTCTCTCTCTCCGCATTAGGTTGCAAGCCTTTAGCATTCTTTCTCTCTTTTCTTCACACCCTATTATGTGTCCTCTGTTTTCCCTGCTCACTTTGAGGTGTGTGTGTGTGTGTGTGTGTGTGTGTGTGTGTGTGTGTGTGTGTGTGTGTGTGTGTGTGTGTGTGTGTGTGTGTGTGTGTGTGTGTGTGTGTGTGTGTGTGTGTGTGTGTGTGTGTGTGTGTGTGTGTGTGTGTGTGTGTGTGCACACTTTTGTGTTGTTCGGTGTCAATGTCTACTAACAGATGTTGACAAGGCAGTGACCTCACCAGCCCTTCATCAACCTCTTTCACTCTCACTCACACACACACACACACACACACACACACACACACACACACACACGATCCCCCCTTTTTTTCCTCATCAACCAATCACGTCGACCCCGTCCGCTTGCATCATGCTCCAGGAAGAGCTACAGCAGTGTGACAGCAGCAGCCCGGCGGCAACCCACATATGTCCACGCCAGAAAGCGGAGGCGAGCGCTGCAAAGCTGTCTGTCTGTCTGTCTGTCTGTCTGTCTGTCTGTCTGTCTGTCTGTCTGTCTGTCTGTCTGTCTGTAGTGCAAATATCAAACAAATAACATGCTAATGAAGATCTCTCACCTATGGCTGTGATTTATGGTGAAATCTGAGTGGCTCTGTCGGTTATGTGATAATCAATGTAATTGGTTAATGAGCTTTGAAAGGCTAGCTGAGCGTTATGTGATAACCTCAATGTTGCGCTGAGCAAACACTTCTGGCACGCAACCAAACCGCAATAGATTTAACCACATGGACCAACGTCCCAAATCCGGGGTGAACATTCGGCGACCATCGCTGATTTACAAGCGCACGGAACGCACCACAACTCCATGTGTTGGGAGCTTGTAGATCAGCTATTGTTGGTGAAGATATTTATAGGGCTATATTTTCGTCCATGCTAAACCCCTTATCCCTAAACTACTTTGACTTTTCTTTTTTTTCTTTTTTTTACTATTTTCAAAATCATTTTTGAATAGTTCAACTACTGTAGCTGATCTACACCGACACGTTGTGAGTTTGTAGATTGGCTATTGTGTAACTATTCGAAAATGTTTTTCAAAATAGTAAAGAAAAGTGAGTAGTGCAACTCTGTGTGGGGGTTCCCGGGGGGGAGTTCCAGACACATAGGAACGCACCCAGGGTGCCGGGACGGTTCCGGCGAGCCGCCCCGCGTCCGAAACGGTAGAGAAATGATGACCATGTGCCGGTCCCTCTACTGTACCCTCTACTGTACTGTACTGTCACTGTACTGTACTGGCACACCCAAAATCATCATATATACAGTTAATATGTGCGTGTGTGTTTGTGTGTGTGTTAGGTTGCGCACAGGTGGTGAAAAACAACCATGCTGTTTTCGTGCTCATACCCACCCAGCCAGCCACACACATGACTCCGTAAGGGAGTGGTTGCACCACTCAAAAATAAGGCAAAGTAGTTTAAGGATAAGGGGTTTAGCATTTACGGAAATAGAGCCCCTAGGGTTTAAGCGGGTTTAAAACGGCATTTGAGAGAACATCCCATGCTCTGAGAGAACATCCCATGCTCTGAGAGAACATCCCATACTCTGAGAGACTATGGGACTTCCCAGCCTTGTGGCTGCCCATGCACGTCACACTTAATACACGCATTTTTCAAAATGGATTAGGAGTGACCAGGAGTGTGTGCACGCGCGTGTGTGTGTTCGTGCGTGCATGCGTGCGTGTGTGCGTGCATGCGCACGTACACGTTTTATGTTCAGATGAGAGATGCTTATCTCCACAAGAAAGGAAATTATGTTTATTTCAGGCAACATATCCCGTTCCATGGTGAATGAGTTGTCAGTGTGCTGGAGGCTGTATTATGGGATCAGAGACTTACAGATAAGTGTGTGTGTGTGTGTGTGTGTGTGTGTGTGTGTGTGTGTGTGTGTGTGTGTGTGTGTGTGTGTGTGTGTGTGTGTGTGTGTGTGTGTGTGTGTGTGTGTGTGTGTGTGTGTGTGTGTGTGGTGGGGGTACACACACAGAGAGACACAAACGGCTTTCTTCACTATCATGTATTGTTTCCTGCAGCACTATCTCTGTCACAGTATTGCTGTCGACCAGGGGGGAAATGTTAATCCTGTCCCGTTGTGCGTGTGTGTGTGTGTATGTGCCTGCGTGTGTGCACGTGTGTGTGTTAAAGACATATTATTGTCATATAGAATATCAATCATCGAACAACTTATGGTCAACGATAAGCAAAAGTATTCATTTGCAGAATGTCTTTTGAAAATCTACAACTGCGTTAAGTTCTTATCGGACACTGCGGCGGGTTCTAAACTGGGACAACCAGTCCCTTTGATTAGTATTTCATTTTCCCGGGACTTCAGTCAACAGGAGACCTAGTAGGAGACTCCACTGGTCATCAGTTATTGACTTCAGTCAACAGGAGACCTAGTAGGAGACTCTACTGGTCATCAGTTATGGCTTCAGTCAACAGGAGACCTAGTAGGAGACTCTACTGGTCATCAGTTATTGACTTCAGTCAACAGGAGACCTAGTAGGAGACTCTACTGGTCATCAGTTATTGACTTCAGTCAACAGGAGACCTAGTAGGAGACTCTACTGGTCATCAGTTATTGGCTTCAGTCAACAGGAGACCTAGTAGGAGACTCTACTGGTCATCAGTTATTGGCTTCAGTCAACAGGAGACCTAGTAGGAGACTCTTACTGGTCATCTGTAAGGCTTCAGTCAACAGGAGACCTAGTAGGAGACTCTACTGGTCATCAGTTATTGACTTCAGTCAACAGGAGACCTAGTAGGAGACTCTACTGGTCATCAGTTATTGACTTCAGTCAACAGGAGACCTAGTAGGAGACTCTACTGGTCATCAGTTATTGGCTTCAGTCAACAGGAGACCTAGTAGGAGACTCTACTGGTCATCAGTTATTGGCTTCAGTCAACAGGAGACCTAGTAGGAGACTCTACTGGTCATCAGTTATTGGCTTCAGTCAACAGGAGACCTAGTAGGAGACTCTACTGGTCATCAGTTATTGACTTCAGTCAACAGGAGACCTAGTAGGAGACTCTACTGGTCATCAGTTATTGGCTTCAGTCAACAGGAGACCTAGTAGGAGACTCTACTGGTCGTCAGTTATTGGACTTCAGTCAACAGGAGACCTAGTAGGAGACTCTACTGGTCATCAGTTATGGCTTCAGTCAACAGGAGACCTAGTAGGAGACTCTACTGGTCGTCAGTTATTGGCTTCAGTCAACAGGAGACCTAGTAGGAGACTCTACTGGTCATCAGTTATTGGCTTCAGTCAACAGGAGACCTAGTAGGAGACTCTACTGGTCATCAGTTATTGACTTCAGTCAACAGGAGGACCTAGTAGGAGACTCCACTGGTCATTATTGGCTTCAGTCAACAGGAGACCTAGTAGGAGACTCCACTGGTCATTATTGGCTTCAGTCAACAGGAGACCTAGTAGGAGACTCTACTGGTCATCAGTTATTGGCTTCAGTCAACAGGAGACCTAGTAGGAGACTCTACTGGTCATCAGTTATTGGCTTCGGAATGTGACAAAAAACCCCAAAATATCTCCGTAAATGCAAGGCTTCATGGGGTGTGTGTATTTAAGTCTGTGTACCGGTATGTATAAGTTAATTTTTTGGGGGGATGAACTATTACTTTAAGTGTTGCATTTTTTTTCAACCCCCTCTTCTTTCTGGGTGGACCTCTAGTCTATTCATCCATCATCAGTGGGAGTGAGAATGCTCTTCTGACCAGCTCCATCACCATCTGCTCCCCCCAGCCCCTCACCCCCCCCTCGCAGCCTCGTCGTGCAGCCAGTTC